>NW_022589705.1:69995063-69995478 GCF_004348235.1 Phoca vitulina | reverse complement strand
TGCGGATAGAGGGGGAGAGCAGGGAAGATGAAGCTGGAGAGGCAGTCCGGTGCAGATCACAAAGGGCTTTGAATTCCATGCTAAGAAGTTGAGGCCTTTCTTGTCAGCAATAGGGAGCTATTGAAGTATTTTAAGTAGCGGGGGGGTGACAGGGTCAGTTCTGTGCTTTAGAAAGATGGCTCTGGGGCCATACAAAGAAAGGACTGGAGAAGGCAGGGAGGCCAGTTAGGATGCTGCAGCAATGATTCATCTGTTCCTTTCATCCACTGACCGGCTCACTGTATACCTACTGTGTGCTGGGGCTAGGCAAAACAGGATTCCTGACCCCACGGAGTTCACAGGCTAGCAAGAAAGAGAAACAAGAAAGAGGTAATTCAAGTGTGATGAGCGTCGTGAAGAAGTATGAGGTCCTGGG
>NW_022589705.1:69891252-69994963 GCF_004348235.1 Phoca vitulina | reverse complement strand
GGGGGGGGGGGCAGTGTTTAGTTTCTGGTTTTTAGGCTTCACCAGGGAAATGATGTTGGAGCCGGTATCTCTTTGAAAGCTAAGTAGGAGTTAAAGCAGCAGGAGGAGGAGTGCATTCCAGGACGGAGGACCATGTGTGAAAGTCCTGTGGCTGAGGGAGAGGAAGAATGGTACCACATGACAGAAGAAGGGAGGCAAGGACCGGAGCACACAGGGCCTCGGAGACTGCGTCAGAGTCTGGCTTTGGTTCCCAGAAGTCTTGGAAGGGTCTTACACAGGGAGATGATACAATCAAATGTTTATCTTTCAAAGATCACTCTGGCTGCGGTGTAAAAAATGAAATAAAGTGGGGCAAGAACAGAAACGGAAGGAGCCGACTCTAGGAGGCCGTCCCTGTGGTCCAGGTGGGAGCCGACGGTGGCCTGGAATGGGGCGGCAGGCGGGGCGAGAGATACGGAGAGCTAACACGACTTGCTGAGGACGGCTGTGGATGTGGGGGTGAGGGAGAGGGAGGTGTCCAGGAGAACTTCCAGCTTTCCAGCTTGAGCAAGTGGGTGGATGGTGGCAGCAGAGATGAGCTGGAGATGCTGGAGGCACCACAGGTGCCAGCAGGCGGAGCTGGGGACCTGGGGACCTGGGTTTGGACCCTAGGCAGATTGTGAGACATCTAAATGTGGCCCAGGAAGCAGTCAGACCTGCAGGGCCTGAGGCCGGGCGGGATCCCTCAGGTCCAGAGAGTAATGAGATGACCTCGCAGTGGAGGAGGAGTGGGCAGTGCAGAGAGGAGGTTGCGGGGAGGCAGGGGGCAGTGGCAATCCTGGTGGCAGCAGGGCCTGGGGGCAGAGTGACCAGAAGCTCTGAGCTCAGCAAATCAGAACCATGAAATCTAAAGGTTAATTCCCTCAGCCCCAGGAGGTATCAGGCTTTGGCTCCACCTCTCCTGGCCAAGCCTCTGGCCTCAGCACAGACACCTTCCAGCCTCCCTTCCCCACAGCACCTCTTCCTCCTACCAAGACACAGCTCGGGGTGGGGGGGGGCTCCACCTAGGAAAGACTTCCCCAGTCCCGGCATGCACTCTGCTGTCCAACAACCTGGGTTTGAATCCCAGGTCTCCACTTGATAGCTCTGTGACTTGGGCCAAGAAATTTAACCTCACTGCCCTCATCTATATAACAGAAATAACAGTAGTACCTACCTCACGGGGCTGTTGGAGGGTTAGTATGCAAAGCAGTTAATAGAGAACCTAGTACACAGTAAGTACTCAATAAATGTTACTATTATTAACATCCCGCCCACCTTGGGACAGTTAGTCATGCCCTCCACCTTGCACCTCCTCCACTTGGGACCTATTTGCAGGTCTATGTCTCTCCCTGCTTCTTCCTACCCCTACCCCTATTTGTGGGGCTACATAATATGCAGGGCCCAGTGCTAAATGAAAATGTGGGATCCTTGTTCAAAATTAGGAGTTTCAAGATGGTGATAGCAGAACACTAACCCGAGTGTGTGGTCCTGCTAACGCAGGGCTCCGTGCAGCCATTGACTCATGAAACCAGCCCTGTCCCCACCCCCACCCAGCCCTGGGCCTGGCCTGGAGTAGGTGTCAGCCCCATGCAACAGGGTAAAAATGCCAACTGACGTCGAGATAGGGTTTTGTCATTTCCATCTGGAATTTCATTTAATCCTTCCCATAGAAATAACATCAACTCCGTTTTACAGTTGACGACACTGAGGTTTAGAGATGGGGTGGGCCTTGCCAGAAGTCACCCGCCTCCTCAACTGCAGAGCTGGGATGTGAACATAGGCCTGGTGCCAAAGCCCTGCCTCTTGCCCTCTGGCTCCCTGGGGAGGTAGGGAGAACCTGGCCCCAAGGGGTGAACTTTGTCAACAGGCCCAGAGAGAGGGAGCTGGAGGGACTGGGACCGGCCCCCTCCCTCCTGGGGCGGGCCACATAAACAACCAGCTCCCTGGGCACCAGGGCTACCCAGGGAAGGGGGTGTGAAAGGGCAAAAGGTCACTCCTAAGAAGGCTCTGCCTGAGGACCATAGACTCCAGCCCCTGCTCTGGAAATGAAACCCTGCCTTCTCGGCTTAAAGCCCTTTAGGGACTGCCATTGGCCTCGGGAGAACTCCTAAGCCTTTAGTATCCTACTGACCAGGAAGGTCTGGCCTCTGCCACCGGCACACTCTCTACCCTCTTTCCTCCACTGCTGCCCTCCCCCGCCACACCAAGCCCCTCCCACCATCACCCAGGCCTGAGCACACACTGCTCCCTCTCCTAATCCCTGCTTCTTTGCCTCCTCAACTCCTTGTCACCCTAGGCTCCCTGAATCCTTCCTTTCAACACACTGACACAAGTGTAATTAGCTGCCCTGGACCATCCTGGGCTAGAATGCAGGCTCCACGGAGGCAGGGCTGCATGACTCACAGAGCTCGGCACATCAGCTGTCTGAAGGCATGCCCCTGCAACAGAGGCAGGAGGGTCCTGCACACCTTCGCCCCTTCTCTCCACTCCCCCCTCATCCTCTTTTTCTTGTTCAGGTATCTTGAGCTCAAGGTGGGAGAAACCCAAACTTGCAAAGGGAAGAGAATCGTCATATAGTACGCACCTTCCACCTGCCAGCCCTGGGCTGGGGGCTGTACATCCAAGTCACTGCATCTAACCCCCAAGCACCTTCCTGATGGGGGTGGGGCAGTATAAGTGTAAATTATTCCTATTTTCCAGAGGAGTCTGAGACCAGTTGCCTGAAGTGGCCAATAGAGCCTGGAAGTGGAGAATGCAGGATTTGAACCCAGGTCTGTCTGATGCTCAAATACCTGGTGTCCTCTCTGCCCCTGTGACTGTCCCCAGCCAGCTCACTTCCAGCCAGGGAGCAACTGTTTCTCACCCATACCTTCAGTTCACACACACCCAAAGCAGCTCAGCTCCTTGTCAGGTCAGCAAAACCCTAGTGCCGAAGGCAGCTCCGGGGTTAGTGAGAGGCCCATGTAGAAATCACCCCTCCCCTGGGTCAACAAAATGCCAGTCTAGGAGAAATACACCCCTCCTCTTCCCGTCAGCCAAATACTAAAGGGGGAGACACCCCCACTGTCAGCAAAATGCTGGTACAGGAGGTATGCCCTGCACCCCAAGTCAGCAAAAGCCAGTGCGAGAGACACTTCCCCACCCCTCTCTGCCCAGGGTCTAAGACATGGGCTGGGGGTGCACAGAGTCCTCCAAAGTAGAGCCCTTGGGGTGGGGTGGGGGGAGCTTTGGGGCTGGGGCTGCCGTTGCCTGGGGGAGGAGGCTGCAGCTGGGGAGCGGGCAGACTCGGGTGAGAGTTCTCACATGGCACTAATGAAATCAACCACCAGCCTGCCCCCCCCCCTTCCCCAGGGACCCTCCAGGCTCCAGCTGATGCAATGCCCAGGCCAGATAATTGTTTTCTTCCCTCCTTAAAGGGCCAGCTGCTGTTGCAGCTGCAGACATCACCCAGACCCCTGAGAGACCCCGCAGAGCTTAGCACCTGATTAGGGATAGGGGGAGCCCAGAAAGTAGCAGCTTGGCCCCAGGCTCTGCAGAGGAAAATCCAATTAATGTCCGAAACCAGAAATGTCTGTGAGCAGGGAGGGAAGGAGACATGAGAGTTAAGACAGAGACAGCGCCTGGCCCACAACCACATGCCCCGAGGGAAGGGAACCTGGTCCTGGCTGCGTCCTCAACACCTGGCTTCTGCCTGCCTGTCCCGTCAAGTCCTTGGCACGGGGGTTGTTAGTGAGTTCAGCAGTGCCAGGCACTGTGCGAAGCAGCTCAGATCCACCATTTCAATCACTCCTCCCAGCAGAACTGGAAGGTGGGTCTATTTTACTGAAGGAGGCTCCTAGAGGAGAAGTGATTCCCTCAATAACACACAGCCGGGAAGTGGCAGAGGCCGGGTTTGAAGTCAAGTTTGCCTGACTCTGGGCTTCATTCCCTGCAGAGGGTTGAGTAGGTGTCGACCCCAGGGCTGGAGGTCCCTAAGCCAGGCAGCCTGGGCACCTATGGCAGGAAGGGGGTCTGTGGGCCCTAAACAGGTTCAGAAGGGCACAGTGCTTGGTTTAAGCACAGATTTCATGGACCCCTTCCCTAATTCCACCCCCCCCACACCCCCCCCAACCAGAGAATGTCCCATTAGGCTACCCACATGCCCCCAGGGACAGTTGGCAGCTGCCTGATTACAGACTAATTGGTGGCTGGCAGCAACTGTGTGTGGGGGGAGGGGCTAGCTAGTTAACCCCTTGGTGACCAGGCCTAGCCCAGAAAGGCCCTCTCCCTGCCACTTCAGGCCCCAAACCCAAGGACCCTAGACTTAAAAGGCATCATAGGCAGAGGACAGGACCAAAGGGGCATCAGCCTTCCTCTCCAAACCCAGACAACACCCTTGAAGCTAGGGGTGGACACTGACAATCACCCAGGTGCCAGCCAGCACCCCTTGTTCTCTGGCCTTGGATATGGCATTACCTACTCCATTCAAGACCACAGGAGCTATGGGCCCTCCCTGGGTTTCCAGGCCCAGGATACTGGGAAGAAACCCACTCCTCTGGGTTGGGTTGTCCAGAGAAGGTGATGTGGGCATGGGTCCAGGCAGCCTGGAGGCCAGCCAGTGAAGCTACCCTCCCCTTGAATGAAAGGGTGTCCAGGTTGCCCACCAAGAGTCCTGCCAAGCCTCCCTGAACCCTGGACTCCCCACCGTGGATTACCAATTGCCTTTCCCAGCTTCCCAAAAGTCCCCTCTTCCTACCCTAGGGCTGGAGTGAGTACCACCCCTTTTCTTTCATGGGCTGGGGGGGGTCCTCTGGGCCCCACAGTGGTGTTTCATTGGGAGGAAAGAGTGCCTGCTTCTCAACCAGGGCACAGGCAGGAGGGAGAAAGCAGGCTGCCTTCCAGCTCCCTTTCCAGGAGAGATTTGAGGCACTTTCTAAAAATGCCATGCGAGGCAATGCTGTTGAAGACCAGGGCCCCAGGTGCTCTGAGAATCAGCAAAGAACTCAAGACTCTGGGGTCCCCTACCCCATTTTTCAGGCTTCCTCAAA
The DNA here is from genome assembly GCF_004348235.1 of Phoca vitulina. Lineage (NCBI taxonomy): Eukaryota > Metazoa > Chordata > Mammalia > Carnivora > Phocidae > Phoca > Phoca vitulina. The sequence goes on along the minus strand of NW_022589705.1, from coordinate 69,989,915 downwards.
TACCCCACGTTCCCCTCTCATACCTTAGCCCCCACCCCTGAGCCATCACATACACTCTGCTCATCCTCTGAGCCCCCGCCCTGCACCCCCCCCAACCCTGCACACTCACATCCCTACGTGGCGCCTCACTGCCGGAACCCTCTCCCCCCTCCCCCCGGTGGTCCCCCAGATCTCCGCAGCCCCCTCCCCACGTCCACTCCCAGGCGAGCAAGGCCTACTGACTTACCCGGAGGTGGGGCCAGGGTCCAGACAGGGAGGGGTCTCCGCTGGGCGAGGCGGCTCCACAAGGCGGGGCAGGTGCTGCCCCTGGACCCCGCCCCGCGGACCCGGCGGTGGGCGCGGCCCGGTCCCAGGCGGGCGGCGGACTCCGAGGGGGTAGGGGCGCGGGGCGGGGAGGGGCGGCGAAAGAGGCTCACGGGGGCATCGCCCGCCACCGGGCCGGGCAGCTCCGCTCCGCCCGCCTGCGCTGCCGGCTCCGCAGCAGCCACGGTTCTCAGCCGCCGCCGGGTGCAAAGCCCAAGCCCCGGCCGGCGGGAGGCGAAGAGGGAGGCGGGGCCTGATGGGGGCGGGGCCTCGGTCAGGCGGGTGGGGTCACTGGAGGGGCGGGGCCACTGGGGGCAGGGCCTTTGGTGGTGGGCGGACCTAGGGGAATGGGGAGAGTCTGGGTTCGCTTGGTTGCAAGCAACCCAGGCTAACAGGACCTCGAAGGGTTGGGGTCTAGAGGACGCCTCAAGCCTCTCCACGTCCCTAGGACACTCCTGCCTCATGTCTGCTCCCCCCTCCACCACCATGTCTATCTGTACTTTTTCATCATTCCTCCTCTTTCGGGCACCTCGAAGGACATCACGGACACCATGGTACCCCTACTCCATCCTGGACCAGATCCAGGGAAATCAGATGGTGGGAGATAGGGGAAATGACTTACAAACTCAAATTCAATATACAGGTGGAAAAATTGACGCCGAGAGAGGAGAAAAGACTTGCCCAAGTTCCTGTTGTGAAGAAAAAGACTTTATGAGACCCTAAAATGTGGACAGCCTGAAGCAGGGTCCCACAGCTGGCCAGAGGTGAAGCCAGGACTCAATTTTATTCAACTGTTAATTAAACTTTTGTTATCATCTAATCTACATCAGGCTTAGAACTAGGCCTGTGTCATAGAATGATTGCTCTGGAACAGCAAGGGGGATTAGATTAGAGGGACAACATGGAGGTCAGGGAAATAGCTGGAACAATGGAGGTGAAGGATGGGGAGAGCAGAGCCTGTGAGGATGTGGGGGAGGAGGGAGGAATCAAGATTTCCTTGTGCTCTTCCCAAGCACCCTATCATAGAGACATGGAAACCAGGGGCTCCCTTTGGAATCATGGTCCCTTTGCACATTTGGTGAAAACTTGGGCCTTCTCTCTGGACAAATGTGCAAATGTACACTTTGCATACAATTTCAGGGACTTCAGGGACAAAGGATTGGGTGGACGGTTGATTCTTAAGTGCATGTAGAAGCATAAACATGCAGGAATTAAAAAAAAAAAAAGCTAGAGAAAAAGGAATGGAAAGAGATTCTGTCTTACCTGATATTAAAACAGAGACTCAATGTATTTAGAACAGCATGGTATTGAAGCAGGACTACACGAATTAGTGGAACAAATCGGAAAAGAGAAATGGATCCAACCACACGAAGGAATTTGGTGTATGATAAAGTTGGCACTTCAGGTAAACGGGTGAAATAACTGGCAAGTCATTTGAGGAAATGAGAGAAAACTGTGTCCTTACACCAAAATAAATTCCAAATGACTAGCATATTTATATATTTTATGTACCAGAAGAGAGCATGAGTGAATGTTTTAATAATCCTGGAGATGGAAAAGACTTTCCTAGGCATGATGAAACCTAGAAGCCAAAGGAAAAACATCGATAAATTTGACTATAAAAACTTCTATAGAGAAGAAATTATCATACTCAAGTTTGAAAGACATATGACAAACTGGAGAGGATGAATCCCAGCAGTCCTCTACTCCTGCCCACTCTAGCCCGCCGGCTCCTCCCCCAAGGCGTGAAGGGAGCGAGCAGGAGGGACCGCAGTGGCTGTGAGAGGGCAGAGCACACCGTGGAGGCTCCTCCCACAGCCCCCCGGCCAGCGCCCACCTGTTCAGGGGCGGGGAAGCCCCGGAAATCCCAGCCCAGCCATCTGGGTCCACAGCAGGTGCCTCAGCACAGCAGAGCCAGAGTCCGCCCTGAGGCTGCTCACCACTTCCCTCGTATGGCCATCCTGGGAACTGTAATCTTCCGTTCCAGTTCATGCAGCTCCCCGATTTTAAGGCGGGATTTTTTTTTTTTTAAGATTTTATTTTTAAGTAATCTCTGCACCCAATGTGGGGCTGGAAACTACAACCCCGAGATCAAGAATCGCCGGCTCCACCGACTGAGCCAGCCAGGCACCCTGTGGGAATTTTTTTCTTAAAATAAATAACAGCTAAATTTTTGAGGGAGCTAACAATGTCCCAGGCATTGTACTAAACACTTAAACATACAGCATTTAATTTAATGCTCAAAGCCGCTCTTCTGGGTAGGTCTACTTTATTATCAGCTCCATTTGACAGATGAGGACACAGGGTTAGAGAAGTGACTTGGACAAATTCTAAGTGGCAGCATCAGGATTCAAAGTCTGACTCCCCGCCCCGCTCTTGTTATAAGAAAGCCAAGGTCTAGGAAGAATTCAATAAAACAAAGTATTTTTTTAAATTTATTTTTATTTTTATTTTTTAAATTTTTTAATTAACATATAATGTATTATTTGTTTCAGGGGTACAGGTCTATGATTCATCAGTCTTACATAATTCACAGCGCTCACCATAGTACGTGCCCTCCCCAATGTCCACCACCCAGCCATCCCATACCTTCCATCCCCCTCCACTCCAGCAACCCTCAGTTTGTTTCCTGAGATTAAGAATCTCTTATGGTCTGTCTCCCTCTCCGGTTTTGTCTTGTTTCATTTTTCCCTCCCTTCCCCTATGATCCTCTGTCTTGTTTCTCAAATTCCTCCTATCAGTGAGCTCATATGATACTTGTCTTTCTCTGATTGACTTATTTCGCTTAGCATAATGCCCTCTAGTTCCATCCACATGGTCGCAAATGGCAAGATTTTCATTTTTTGATGGCTGCATAATATTCCATTGTATATATATACCACCTCTTCTTTATTCATTCATATGTTGATGGACATCTAGGCTCTTTCCACACTTTGGCTATTGTGGACATTGCTGCTATAAACATCGGGGTGCATGTACCCCTTCGGATCACGACATTTGTATCTTTGGGGTAAATACACAGTAGGGCAATTGCTGGGTCATAAGCTAGCTCTATTTTCAACTTTTTGAGGAACCTCCATACTGTTTTCCAGAGTAGCTGCACCAGCTTGCATTCCCACCAACAGTGAGGAGGGTTCCCCTTTTTCCACATCCTCACCAACATCTGTCGTTTCCTGACTTGTTAATTTTAGCTATTCTGACTGGTGTGAGGTGATATCTCACTGAGGTTTTGATTTGGATTTCCCTGATGCCAAGTGATGTTGAGCACTTTTTCATGTGTCTGTTGGCCATTTGGATGTCTTCTTTGCAGAAATGTCTGTTCATGTCTTCTGCCCATTTCTTGATTGGATTATTTGTTCTTTGGGTGTTGAGTTTGATAAGTTCTTTATAGATTTTGAATACTAGCCCTTTATCTGATATGTCATTTGCAAATATCTTCTCCCATTCTGTCAGTTGTCTTTTCCTTTTGTTGACTGTTTCCTTTGCTGTGCAAAAGCTTTTTATCTTGAAGTCCCAATAGTTAATTTTTGCCCTTGCTTCCCTTGTCTTTGGCGATGTTTCTAGGAAGAAGTTGCTGCAGCTGAGGTGGAAGAGGTTGCTGCCTGTGTTCTCCTCAAGGATTTTGTTGGATTCCTGTCTCACATTTAGGTCTTTCATCCATTTTGAGTCTATTTTTTTGTGTGGTGTAAGGAAATGGTCCAGTTTCATTCTGCATGTGGCTGTCCAATTTTCCCAACACCATTTGTTGAAAAGACTGTCTTTTTTCCATTGGACTTCTTTCCTTTGTTGAAGATTAGTTGACCATAGAGTTGAAGGTCCATTTCTGGGCTCTCTATTCTGTTCCATTGATCTATGTATCTGTTTTTGTGCCAGTACCATACTGTCTTGATGACTACAGCTTTGTAATAGAGCTTGAAGTCTGGAATTGTGATGCCACCAGCTTTGCTTTTCTTTTTCAACATTCCTCTGGCTATTCGGGGTCTTTTCTGATTCCATACAAATTTTAGGATTATTTGTTCCATTTCTTTGAAAAAAGTTGATGATATTTTGATAGGGATTGCATTAAATGTGTAGATTGCTCTGGGTAGCATAGACATTTTCACAATATTTGTTCTTTCAATCCATGAGCATGGAACGTTTTTCTAAAATGAAGTTTTTTGATGTTAACCTTGATCCAGGCTTTGTCCCAGGTGCTGGGGATTCAGAATTGAGAAAAACAGTTATTAAGAGAGACGGGAGAGAAATATTTCTGACACAGTGAATCCTGGAAACAGCCAAGGACCCGTTAACCACAAGAAGGGGTATGGGGAGAGAGGAGGGGTGCAGGAGGAGATGTCCTTGAAATGAGTCTTGTGGAGTTTAAGGGAAGGATGAAGGAGTGGGGCAACACTTATAAGTCTGGGCGAAGAAGAACAGAGCTTAGGGGAGGAGCAGTGGTCTACCTGCCCTGAGTCTTGGGGTTGGTTAGAGATGAAGCTGGACGAGTATACCGGGGCCAAGCTAGAGTTTGGGCACAGAGGAGTTTGGGCACAAAGATTTTGAGAGTTTTTCAATGGTTTAGTTGACTTGGTCTAGGGGCCACCTGCTCTGCCAACCCAACCTGCCTGTTTCTTCCCAAATGGTCCCCACCTGAGTTCAAGCTACCAGTTGCTTAAGCCAGAAACCTAGGAGTCACCTTTGACTCCTCCTCTGTCCTCACTGCCATCCAGTTAATTATCAGGGCCTGCCTAATCCACCTCTTAAATATTCCCCAGGTTCATTTACTGCTATCCATCCCCATGGCCAGTCCCCTCGTCCACACTCGTTCTTCTCACTCCTGAATCCAGCTGGGGGCAGAGACTTGGTTTGTAGGTCTAGACACCGCCAAGCTTTCACCCAAGAGGAATCCTTCTAAAACGAATCTGCCCACATCTACTCTCCTACTGAAAACCCTTTTCATTGATCCATTCAACAAATATTGAGCATTTGTTACGTGTTAAATACTGAGGACACAACAATGAGCAAAACATAGAATTTAAAGTCTGTTGGTGGGGGGATGCCTGGGTGGTTCCATCAGTTAAGCATCCGACTCTTGATTTCGGCTCAGGTCATGATCAGGTCAGGGTTGTGAGATTGAGCCCCACGTTGGGCTCAGTGCTGGGCGGGAGCCTGCTTAAGATTTTCTCTCTCTCTCTCTCCCTTTGCCCCGCCCCCCACTCCCTCTTTAAAGAAAGAAATAGAGTCTATTGGGATGGCAGACATCAATCAAATGACCACCACACCAAAATAATACATAATTACAAACTGGAATATGTGCCATAGGAGGGCCTGCTAGAATGTTCCTCAAGGTACTTCATCTGAAGTTTGAATAGCTGTCACCCAGATCAGAGTCAAGGATAGGGTAAGAGTTTATGCGAAAAGGCCCCAAAGGTGCTTCTGAGTCTCAGTTTTCTCATCTGTATCATGGGGATATTTATAGTTGTGAGGATTAAATGAGTTAATATACATAAAGTCCTTAGAACGGGTCTTAGGACATAATAAATTTCCCATAAGTGTTAGCTATAATAACAATAATTATTATTTATTTTTCTTTAGAGAGCCATTGAAGGTCTATCGGCAATGTTGTTAAATCATAAAGAAGCTTTTTTTTTTTTTTAAAGTAAGCTCCATGCCCAGCGTGGAGCCCAAGGCAGGGCCTGAACTTACAGCTCTGAGATCAAGACCTGAGCTGAGGTCAAGAGTTGGATGCTCAACCGACTGAGCCACCCATGTGCCCCACAAAGAAGCATTTTTTAAAGGTCACTCTTGCTGCAGTGAGGAGCATGGTTTGGAACAAGGAAAGAGCAGATTTGGGGAATTAATGAGGGCACTTTGCAGGGGCATTGAGAACTGTGGGGCATTTAAACCAAGGAGGCAGAGAGCATTTGGAGACATTTTGTGATTTTGGGGGGTGAAACGACTGGCCTTGGTGTTTGATTGGTGGTGGGAGACTGTAGGAGGTGGCAGGGGGCTCCCAACATCTTGACCCCAGCAGCAGGGCAGGTGGTGATGTTCTTCACCAGGTTGGGGAAGCCTGGAGGAGGACCGGGCCTGGGGGCAGTGCTCAGGCCAGTTGTGGATGTGTTCAGGCACAGGCACTGTGGGGAGTCCTGGATGTGGGGATGCAGAAGCAGCTGTTTGGGTCTGGAGCTCAGGGGAGAAATTGTGGCTGAAGACATAAAATTGAGATTGTTGGCAAATACCTGATAATTGGGCCTCAATCATCCCATCTGTAAAATGATAGGAGGAAGGAGATAGCTAGATGATTTTTAAGGTTTCTCCAACATGTGTAAGATTCCAATTGTTGAGATTGGTAGGCCTGCAGAGACAGGGAGAAAAAAATCCATGTGGCCTGAAAGATTTGGCCGAGGCTTCTTGGAGGCTATTTGTTATTCTTTAACCTATTTTTTACTGAGCAGCTACTATGAACCAAAGGCTCTGCCAGGGATGGAAGGGTGAATAAGACCCAGCCCTTGCCCTCAGGGAATTCAGTCTGAGGTGCAGAGATGGACAAAGCAAAGGGCAATTACAAAAATGTTACCCAAGTGCCTAAAGGCAAGCTTGGGAGACAAGAATGCTTCTAGAGGAACTGACATCCAAGACAAGACCTGAAAGTCAGGCAGAAGAAGCAAACTGTGTGGGGAATCTGGGCTGGAGAAGATTGGTTTTTTTTGTTTTGTTTTTTTCAGAGGAAGGGGGGAGGGGAAGAGGGATAGAGGGAGGGGGAGAGAGAGAGAATCCCAAGTAGGCTCCATGCCCAGCACAGAGCCAGCCACCAGGGCTCGATCTCACAACCCTGAGATCATGACCTGAGCAAAAATCAAGAGTCAGACGCTCAACTGACTGAGCCATCTAGGCACCCCTGGAGAAGATTGTTTATGTGGTTATTTTAAAGATTTTCATCCCTCTTGAATTTTTTGCTTTGGAGTCTACCCATGTGCCCTGAGAGTCTATTTCAGGTACAAAGGCCCAGATACTGGTAGTTGCATTTTATAGGCTGTGTTGAATTTGTCTTCTTCTTCTCCTTCTCTTCAATGCTCCACGTGGCCTCAACTCCACATGCTTTGCCAGGGCTTGGATGAAGGCAGGGCAAGAGAGGCACCTAGGGCACAAATTTAGGGAGGCATATCTCGGGGATATGCAACGTGCTCCTGGCCCTGCTTCCTGCTCACACCCCCACTCCAGTCCTTCTCGTGCTCACATCTTGCTGTCTACACACATGGCCCACCCCCATTGGCCTGGTGAAAGCTCACTCCTGCTCCAAGGCTCAACTCCTGGAAGTCTACTGCTCTTGCCACCCATCCCTGCCTCCTCCCATGGCCAAGGTGATCCTCTGTGCTCTAACAGCATGGTAAAGGCTGCATAGCGCAGACCAGACTTTGGCATCAGAGCCCTGCTGTGCTATTTATTATCTGTGAACTGCTCTCTGAGACGGTTTCCACTTGTGTAAAATGTGGTGCCGACTTCACAGGGGAGTTGTAAAGATTAAATGAGAAAATGTATGTAAAGTGATCAGCAGTGATTGGTACAGGGTACTCAGTAAGTGGTAGATATTATCAGTTTGTTTATACTTCTTCTAAAGCACTCATGTATTCCAATTATTCTCCTGCTTTTATCTTCACTATACCATAATTTCCTTGAGTCAGGGAGGAGGAGGGGAGGTAGGAGGAGGGAGATCTTTATGAATGACATTCAACAGGCACTAAGACATGTCTGCTGCACAAATAAAGGAAAGAAATGACAAATTCTATGGAAAAAATTCTGGAAAGGAAATCTGGAGCCTTGGGCTCTAGTCACATGGTCCCAGTGATGGCACAGTGCCTGCCCAACTTATATTCACTTGGAAGAAGAGCTGCCCAGACCACAAACCCTATTGGGCTCCTGCTTTAGACCACTTGGCCCCTTCAGCTTCTAGACTTGAACAAATGGGGCCAGCACCAGAGCCAAGGGTTACCATTTCATATATTCGCTGGTGACCTTTAACTAATGGCCTACCATAACAATCCGAGACAGGCCAATTAGAGGCTCTCTTGCAGCAAGGAACAGAAAGAAACTGTCAGGTAACAGAGAGAGCTGGAGTAGGGAGGTCAGAGACAAGTGAGCCTTGGCCAGTAGAACCATGTGCACGCCAAGATAAGAGGGAGCAGAGACCAAGAAGCAGCAGAAGCCGATTAGTAGGTAGAGGCAAAAGGAGCAGCCCTGTGCAGAGATGGCGGAGGGCATCAGGAGAGGGAGAATGAATAGAACAGTGAGTCCTAGAGCTGCCTTGTTCCTGCTGGCATTTCAGTTCCAGTCCTTACAAGAAAATCCTTTATATTTGAGCTAGTTTGGGTTGATTTCTGTACCTTGCAGCCCAATGAGCCTGATTCTACTTGTTATCCTGGTCAGTCTCTGCCCCTCTCAGCACCTCAGTTTGACTAGACCATCTCTATGGTCTTCTCCAGATCAATGTTTGCTTTGAATACCACGTAGAGAGAATGGATTTTAGGTTGTTGGCAACTGAGTTCAGTATTACAGAGCGCCATGACATCCTGGCTCCCAAAATAGCTTGGTAACTGGTTAACGAGCTGTGGAAGGATCCAACACACATCTGACTTTCAACCTGAGTCCAGCTGATACAGTCAGCCTCCACACCGCCCCCCCCCCAACCCAGGTCCATTGCATCCTTTGTTGGATCATAAAGGAACTGAGAAACCAGGGCTGGTGTTTCTCCAGTATCTTTGGCTGCTAAATGCCCTACCTACCCCCTTAACACTTTCCTGGACCCACCTCAGCATTTCAGAGGAGTCCAGTGCCAGGTCTGCTCCAAAGAAAGTGCCACTCCAGGAAGATTTTGAACAAAGAAAGTTTCCTTCTTTGGTGTTAAGATTTCCTGCCTTCCAGCTGTTTGGCTCTCAGCCTGGGCCCTGCCTCCATCTTTCTAAGCTAACAGCTATGTTGATAATAATACTTCCTTGCTTTTGTAGGGTGCTTTGTACTTTTCAGAGCATTTTCATGCTTGTCTTCGATACGCACGGAAACCTAGGGAAGATAGGCAAGAAGGGGAGTGTAGAGGATAATACCTATCTCCCATCCCATCCACCCCCTTAAAACTATTTATTTTAAAAGAACTTAAAATAGATGAAAATATTGAGACCGATCTTGATTAAGTGACTTACCCAAGATCACAGAGCAGGTAGATGACTGAGCTGAATCTAGAAAGTTCCCAATTGCGGATCACACTTAAGCAGGACTTGCCTAACACTGCCTTGCAAAACACTGCTGGCCATGGCAAGGGACCCCTGAGAGAAGTGGTGTTCTTGGCACTGCTGCCCTTTGGGGCCTCCAGGAATCATTCACAATCTTACCCCTCCAGTCTCTATGGAGACTTGGCTACCCCACAGTGGTTTGGGTAGCACCAGGAGCCCACAGAAGGTTAGCTGTAAGCATTTAGTAGCAGTGCTTTATATACTGGCAAAAATGAATGCTAGTGGAAGAGTCCGTTTTCTTGGTTTGGTTACAGAGCACTTTATGGAGGGTAAGACAGGAAAGGTTGAGAACCATAGGTCTACCCTTCTACCAGCACCTCTGAAAAAGAGGAAGCAGAGGTAATCATTCCTGCCCATCCTCCCTTCCTAAACTCTACTCTGCAGCAAGGACACCTTGTCTTGGCCCCTCTGTTTCGGGCCCCTTGCCAACTGCATTCATCGCTGCACTCCCACCTGGTCAAGATGAGCCTATCTCTCCCAATCGCAACATGGACTCAAGTTGTTCTGGGAGACAGCAGTTAAGTTCTAATCATTAGGGGTAAGTAAGGAAGCAATGGGAGTAGGAAGCTTCATCTGGGCTTTCTCCAGGGTCTGCCCTTGCTCCTTCCTCAGTGTGCCCTGGAGAGTATAGTGTGCTTTTCTTGTGGCAGTCACCCAGCCTGGCAACTCCAAACAGCACAACTGGGAAATTAGTCAAGGAAGTTGGCCTATCCCATGGCCCAGACGACAATATGTCAGCAGAGGTGAAGACAAGAAACCAGAAAATGTGCTTGGAAACCTGTTGGCTTGAAGGAGCAGAAGGGTAAGGTGAGGCAGACTAGAGATTTTTTTTTTTAAAGATTTTATTTCTTTATTTGACAGAGAGAGAGAGAGAGAGAGAGACAGCAAGAGCAGGAACACAAGCAGGGGGAGTAGGAGAGGGAGAAGCAGGCTTCCCGCGGAGCAGGGAGCCTGATGTGGGGCTCGATCCCAGGACCCTGGGATCATGACCTGAGCCGAAGGCAGACGCTTAACGACTGAGCCACCCAGGTGCCCCCAGATTAGAGATTAATACCTGCAGGAAGCTTCTACCACCCCTAGGCTTGGAAGATCAAATGGAAGGGTGTTATGGGGTCCAGAAGTACACTTGCTGCTGACACTATGGAAGCTTAGGTTTTTCCTTTTTTTCTTTAAAGATTTATTTATTTATTTGAAAGAGAGAGAACGAACCAAGCAGGGGGGAGGAGCAGACGGAGAGGGAGAATCAGACTCTCCACTGAGCAGGGAGCCCGATGCGGGACTCGATCCCAGGACCCTGAGATCATGACCTGAGCCAAAGGCAGACGCTTAACCCACTGAGCCACCCAGGTGCCCCAGGAGCTTAGTTTTTGAAATGATGCTGCTGGCAGAACTGCCAGAGGTCCCTGGAGCCTGCAGGTCCCCACTGCTGCCCCTCCAGTACCACCAACCCTGTTGGAGCCTGTGGGCAGTAACCCACCACTGCTGGAAACGCTGAATGTCCCTGAGCCCATCACCACCAGCTGTTGCCAGAGTCTCCAGTGGATGCAGAGAGAAAATGATTTTGCCTGTCCTGTTGCCGTGCCATCTCCAGCTTGCAATTTCTCACCTGTGCTTCCCATTCACTGAATCTGACAGGAAGCCAGCTGGCAAAGGGAGTCTGGGAAATGACCAGCATAAATGCTACTGAAACTTACCGCTCATTTTGGCCCGTTGGGGGTCATATGTATTAGACCTTAGTTGATTACCTCATTACTTTCCAGGATCCATGTGTTTCTAGGAAGCCGACTCCATGGGAGTAGAGCAGGGCTGAGATAGTCAATGGCGAGAATGATTGGTTCAGGATGGACATATGAACCAGCCAGTCCAATCAGAGGGAATCTCAGGATTTTTGCCGAGAAGGCTGGTACATGGACAGTCTCTTCCTTGCTAACCATGAATGAGGAAGCAGGCGAGCCTTGGGAGATGTTGGCTGTCATCTTGGGGCAATAGGGGAGCAGAAACCAGGCTGAAAGAGTAGACCTGATGACTAGGAGATTAATTTGGGGGCACATATGTAACCCACATGCTGTGTTCACTACTTAGGAAGCTCTGGCATAGTTGATCAGTCTCATGCCCTTTATAGTGCCTATTATCAACCACAAAGCAAGAGCAATTTATGAGTATCATGGAAAAATCTGGAAGAGAAAGAAAGTTCTAGGAATCAGCCACTTTTCCCACGGTCACATCGTGGACCAGTGGCTTTTGAACATTTTTTATTGTACCCTCAATAAGAAATCAATTGTACAGTGTGACCAGGACACACATAGCTGTATAAATAACTTAAAGTTTCACAACAGTTTCTACAGTATTTACCCTGCAAAGTGCAATCAATTCAAATTTTCAATTCAATTCTATTCTATTTTTTAAAAAGATTTTATTTATTGGGCAACCCTGTTGGGACCCCTCTCACTCTTGAGAGACTTTTCTGTATCTTCACTTAATAAACGTCTATTGCTTTACTCAAAAAAAAAAAAAAAAAAGATTTATTTGAGAGAGAGAGAGAGGGAGAGAGGACACAAGCAGGCAGAGGGGCAGAGGGAGAGGGAGAAACAGACTCACCGCTGAGCAAGGAGCCCGACACGGGCTGAATCCCAGGACCCTGAGATCATGACCTGGCCTAAAGGGCAGATGCTTAACCGATTGAGCCACCCAGGCTCCCCTCTATTCCATTTTTAAATAAAACTGGTCACAAACTTCTAAATGATTTCATGACCTATTAATGGGTTATGGCCTGCAATCTGAAAAACATTGCCCTATACCATGCCATCATCAATTGCTGTAAAACTTAACTCTTGATTTTAAGCATCCTAACCTTTACTAACTTTCCTGCTTTTGTACGCATATTCCCTGTCTTCCTTTGCTATGAAGGAAAGTCACAGCGTCCCAGGTCTCAGAGGCCAGCCTCTCCCCAACCTGAGGTAGGGACACCAAGAACTTACCTCTGTAGATACTCTTTTGCATTGCCGATTTCTGCCTGTCCACTGGAATGTTCAGTTTATAAAATTGCTCGAGTCTCTCTTCTTAAAATCAAAACCAAACCAATAAATAAAAAGCTCCCTTTGACCTCATTTCAACTGCCACTTTAAGTCAACCCAGCATAGATATGGTTGAATGGGATAGGAATTAGAAGGGTGGCCTAGAGGTAAACTCAGTAGAAGGGATGAGGACCCTGTCAAGAAGACAAGTAGTGGGTGTGGAAGGGAGAAAAAAAGCATTGCAACTTACATGAACAGATAGAAATCAGAAGTGAATTTTGACACAAGAACTGCCTTCCTTAAACCCCTCTTTTGAGAATCCTACTCCCTGGCTCCCTTTTTGGTAGAGCCTGGAGTCTGGAGTCTTATAAGCTCAGGTTCAATACCAGCTTTGCCATTTCTAAGCTGGCTAATTTTGGATAAATTACATCTCTAAGTTTTCTCATCTGTAAAATTAGTCTAATAAAACCTACCTTATCAAGTTGGCTTAAGGACTAAATGAGATCAATATATTTTAGCTCTTATTATTATTAAGGCCTTCTCCCATCCTTATATAAAACCTTACCTCCTCCACCCACTAATAATAATTACCATAGTGACACTTGTTGAGCAATTCCTCTGTGCCAGGCAATATGGTAAGGACCTTACCAATAGTTTCCAAGCCAAGAAGGATTCCCTGGCACCTTCTTACTGTAGTTTTCTCTCTCTGATAATGCAATTAACAGAGTGTCCACTATGCATCAGGGAGGGGAGTGAACTGGCTTACTTGCATTCATTCATTTTATAGATGTTAATTAAGCACCAACTATGGTGCCAGGAACTTACTAGGTGTTGGAGATACCAAGATGAACAAGGCCCTAAACCTTGAAGGACTCACAGTCTAGTCACACAGTAAGTGTTGTGTAACAAGGGGATGTATATGAGATGTTCATGCCTTGTGGCTTCCTTGGTCTAGGCAATCCCATCTTTGGCTTCAGACCTAATGACTCATAGTGATTGGTTCTGTTTTTCTGGCTTGACTTTGGAGCCTTGTTTTCAGGACATGCCTTTCGGTTCTCAGCTCCCCACAAGCCACCAGGATTAAGAGAAAATGTGTTCCTTATCTTTTTTTTTTTTTTTAAGATTTTATTTGTTTATTTGATAGAGAGAGATAGTGAGAGCAGGAACACAAGCAGGGGGAGTGGGAGAGGGAGAAGCAGGCTCCCCACCGACCAAGGAGCCCGACGCAGAACTCGATCCCAGGATACTGGGATCATGACCTGAGCTGAAGGCAGACGCTTAATGACTGAGCCACCCAGGTGCCCTTGTGTTCCTTATCTCTCCCTGCCTGGGATCCCCCTCCAGAGGGAAGAAAAATAGCAGATGTGCAAAAGACAGGTACACTGCTGGTCTGGCTTTCAGCCCATCACACTTTTCACACTTTTCTGTCTTAATCCACTCAGTCTCCTAATTGTCAAATTCAACTGACTCTTTGTGCCTTTGCAGATCTTTTGCCCCTTTCTCTTTTTCTGGGACCACATACCATTTCCTGTTCTTTGTATCTTTCACCTCTACAGCTCAGAGGGGTTAAGTCACCTGTTCAATTTATACCACTAAGAAGTAGAGTTGGGACTTGAACCCAGAGTAGGCTGATTCCAAAGCATATGCTTTAGCTAACATTCCATACTGCCTTCCCAAGCAAACCAGTAGTCTAGATCTATGCTGTCCAATATGTAGTCATTAAATGCATATAGCTTATTTAAACTGAAATTAAAATAAAGTGAAATAAAAATTCAGTTTCTTAGTTGCACTACCTGTCTTCAAGTGCTAAACAGCTACCTGTGACTGGTGCCTACTATACTGAACAACGTAAATATAAAACATTTCCAGGATGCCTGGGTGGCTCAGTCAGTTAAGTGTCCAACTGATGATTTCGGCTCAGGTCATGATCTCAGGGTTGTGAGATCGAGCCCCATGTTGGGCTCTGCGCTCAGCAGGGAGTCTGCTTGTGATTCTCTCTCTCCCTCTGCCCCTCCCCCCACTCGCACACTCTCTCTCTAAAATAAATAAATCTTTAAAAAAAAATAAAACATATCCATCATTGCAGAAAGTTCTATGGAATAGTGTTGGTTTAGAAAAAGTGTAGGGTAGCATTGTGTTAGATTGCATTCTGCCCTCTGACTTCTTCTCTTTATCCTCTGTCCCCTTATTTATTCTCAGGGAGTGGGCAGCATTTCTTTCATCTGCCCAACTCTCTCCTCCTACTTTTCTGGGACGTGTTATTCTATCCCACACTTTGCTATCACACCGTTATCCACAGGGTCACAGTGAATACAGCCATGTTTATACATGACCCTGCATCTTTCTCCACAATGTTGATTGCTTCAGGGGTGGACATCTGGCCAAAGCTAGCCCAAGCAGTAGCTCTTCTCCCAGAAATTCGAAATGGAACCTAAAAGTTTAGTCACCTGGCTGATCTCTTGAATGGAGGTGACTTGGGATCCACTGGTGACCATGTTTTGATCTGGATTGGGAAAACTGGTCTTCAGAGAGATCAAGAAATGACAAAAGAGTTACGTATATTGGGGAGAGTTGGATCTAGCAGCTCAAAGAAAGTTCACAGAGCTCTGCCTTCCTTTGTGATGACTTCATGCTCAGGCAGTCTCTCTTCATGAAGCGGAAATGATGGCCACCCCCAGATCCATATGGCTCAAGACCTCCAGAAGAAAAGTCCTATCTTTCCTGGATCTATATTTCACATCTTCCAGAGGGCTTTGCTTAGCTTAGGTTGGGTCATGTGCTCATCTGTGCAACTGTGACCTGTCTTAGCAAGGGTTCCTAGAAAACAAAGTCTGAAGAAGGGATTAAGTGCTAAAGGTTTTTGTAGGATGCAAATTTCTAGGGCAGTGAGAATGAAGGGATAGGGGAAGCAGGAAAAGATGGAAAGCAATGCAAGGAAATGTTTGCTACTTCTTCACGATGAGCTGCGAAGAGACACAGCTAGTCTCTTGAGAGGTCCACCCACTTGGCCACGTGGAATGTCTCTAGATAGGTTGCATAGAGAAATTATACCTTGAAACAGTCCATTAGAGGAAGGGAAAGAGACTGGATTGTTCTATCCTGCTGCTTCCTGTCTCCTGTCTCCCATTGATTACTTTGCCCTATGGGTAGTTAAATCTCCTATACTTCTAGGTCGCTTCATTGGCCCCTTCAGCAGCTGCTCAGGAAGCCAGAGCTCATGTTCTCTGAAGAGGTGTGTCATCAGGGTCTGAAAGCTGCAGAAGCCTTAGAATCCACATTTGCAAATAGTTGGCCTCAGGCAGAACTGTAAGGCCGCACTCAGAGTTGGTCAGCCATGCCTGTGGGTGAGGTGGACCAAATAACTAATGGTCTGAGAGTGAAATGACGCTGAGACACTGTGAGGAAGCATTGGGCCAAGATGTGGGGATCATTATGCTCAGTCAGACTGGGTCATATGCCTACCCCTACAGCTGATGGGATATGGAAGATATGCTGTGGAAGGAAATATCCCATCCTCCCTCCCCTCATGCCAGTTCAGATCCTTAGAAAATCAGATACCAAGACAGGATTAAATGCAAGGAATTTATTATGAAAAACACCTGTGAGAGAAAATGGGGTAGGAGCTGAGAGACCAAGGACCATCAGACAATGATGCATATCTGACCCTAAGGGAAGGAGAGAGAAGGAAGGAGTTCTAGGTGGAAGGGTCTTAGACTGCAGTGTAGTTCTAAGGAAAGTTTGGCAAGGCAACATTGAGGGCCCTTGAGCCAAAGTGGCCCATTAGAAGAGCATCATTTATTCTGAAAAAAGCTTGTCCCAAAATTCCTGCAGGGCTGTCATTGGCCAGGACCAGCCTGGGGGAGGGGAGGCCTGAGAGTAAGGGGTGATGGATTTCAGAGCTCAGCACTTGCGCTGCTGATGAATTACACTTCTCCCAGTTGGAGATCTGAAAAGTGCATTCTCATGGCCACAGACCTTCTCAGCCCAGCACTACATGCAGATGAAGAAGGATGGTTTTACAATCTAAAAGAAGAAGAAAAAAAAGTAGAGTGCCACTACCAGTTGAAGGGGCAAAGGTGTTGAGCAGGCAAGACAACAATGTCCACCTCACAGCTTACAATGTCTCATTTGTAATCCAACTCTACATGTTCCAACCTGAACTCATGACTTCTCCATGCTCTAGAAAAGTCCAGAACTCTTCATCTGGAGACTACCATTCTCCCAACTGTGAAATATGAAAGTCATATTAAACACCTCTTGATCCCCTCTCCCCCTGCCCCTGAAATAGCCAACCAAAATAGTCAAGTTCTTCCAATCCTACCGTGGCAATGTCACCTCTGCAGTTGTACCTCTTCCCTCCATTCTCATTGCTGATGTGTTCAGGAGCTCATTGCATCTTGCCTGAACTACTGTGGAAGTCTCCAGTGGTCCTTTTGCAATCCCATTCCATCTTATTATCTCTGCCAGATTGTCTTTAACTACAGTTTTCACCATGTCAATCCTTTTGTAAAAACTTCTGTCACTGGGAATGTAAAATGGTGTAGCCATGGTAGGAAACAGTATGGTGGTTCCTCAAAAAATTAAACATCGAATTACCATATGATCCAGCAATTTCACTTCTCAGTATATACCCCAAAGAACTGAAAGCAGGGACTCAGATATTTGGACACCAATATTCATAGCCATCATTATTCACAGTACCCAAAGGATGGAAAAAATCCAAATGTCCACTGATGAATAAATGGATAAACAAAATGTGCTATATACACATAATGAAATACTAATATTCAGCCATAAAAAGAAATGAAACTTTGGTACGACATGGATGAACCTTGAATATATTATGCTAAGTGAAATAAGCCAGACACAAAAGGACAAATATTGAATGATTCCACTTATACGAGATACCTAGAATAGTTAAATTTCAAAGAGACAGAAAACAGAACAGTTGTTACCAGGAGCTGGGGGAGGGAAGGATGGAGAATTATTGTTTAATGGGTATAGTTTCAGCAGAGGATGATGAAACAGTTCTGGAGATGGAGAGTGCTGATATTTACACAACAATGTGAATGTACTTAATGACAATGAACTATATACTCAAAAATGGCTAAAGCGGTAAAACAAGCAAAACCAAAAAAACTTCCATACTAACTCCCCTTAGCGGAAAATAAAACCCAAGAGCCTTAATCTGACCATATATAACTTTCCAGACGATTCTTCTTCCTTTTCCTGTTACTCTGTATTTCCTCAATTGATCTCTTGCTTCCTATATTTGCTCCATTGGCTACCTACACATGGCATGCTCTTTCCCTTGTTCTACTCATTTTTTCAAGACCCAAAGGTCACATCCATGCCAATCTTTCTCCTTCCACTATTCCATACTAAGTGGAAGTAATTGCTCTCCTTTTTGAACTCCCACAGCTTGTGAATTATGTTTGTCTTTAACATTTACTGCTTTTCTTTTAGATCAAAGAAAGCACATAATGAGATAGAGAGGTGTAGCTGAGGGTAGTCTAGTCGGCCCTCTAGACGGGTCCCTCTACTAGAGTGCTATAACCTTAAGGAATTTACCAACATCCCAGAACTGGTCTTTAGCCTTGCAAATTCAGAAGCCTGATTTTAATAGTAAGCAGAGTGGAACCATCTCCCAGGGCGGCTCTTGTATCCATTAAGTTCACAGAAACTGATGGTTATATAAGCCAGAATCAACAGGCTGATGTACAATGAAAAATGTAATTATCAAAAGAACTGGGATCCTCTAGGTGGCAGATCATTGAATTCTGTCCCCATAGGTAAGTCATTTGCTGGGTGAGTATAGAATCACACCAGGGAAGCACGTTGATCTTAAGAAGCATTTCTCAGCTGAGGCAGCCTGAGATATTCTCACCCACTGTAGGGATGACATGGACAAGGAAATACTAATGCTCAGGTCAGTTTGACTGGGGCAGGACTTAGAAGGGCAATACTAATGCTTGCCTCTGTGACTGCCCTGTTTTGGGTTGTCATGGCTGATTAAGCCCTTTGGTTCACAGAATCTCTCTCCAAATAAGATACAGAATGACTGGTTGGTAAGACTGATTAGGCATCCGTTTATTAAATTACAATCACATCTGCCTTCTTGAGATTTCTCTTGTATGCCTGGACCAGAGTTCAGTTTGTTTTTTGATCATGTTGGTAGATAAACTCTAGGCTTACCACCACGGATAGCTGATTTTAAGGTTGCATTAGTCAGCTTAGACTGCTAGGTTACGTGGCATTAACAAACAACTAAATGAATTTCAGTGGCTTACAATAACAAAGGTTTATTTCTTACTCACCTCATATTACATGTCATGTACATCAGCTGTGGCTCTTCACATCTTTATTCTGGGACCAACGCTGGAGAAGCAGTTCTATTTGGGACATGCTGCTCTCATGGCAGATGAAAAATAATATGGTGGAATCATTAGATGGCCCATACATTTCTGCTCAGAAGTGGCTCATGCCATTTCTACTCATATTTCATTGACCAAAACAATGCCAAGCTTGATGACATTAGGGTGAGAAGTATAATCTCCTAGGGACAGACTAGATAGGCAGGGATTTAGAAAGGCAGGGGCAGAGAATATTGGTAATAGTCTATAACAAGGACTAATATTCAGTCTGTGTGTACCAGTATGACTGGCACGTTATAATATTAACTATTAAAATATTGAAATAGTTTCATACTAGCTGATAATTACCTGCTATCCCAAGCTTCCTGACAACTCCCCTCCCCTGGGAGCCCTTGGGACCTACTATTCATGCCTTAGCAACTAAAGGGTTAATACCTAGCCCAGAAAGATATATCCACAACTTCATGGACTTCAAATCTGCTAGATAAATGCTTCAGCACTACTTGTTAAATATGTTTATGATCACCTTTGGCTGATTTTCTCTCTGTAAATTCTTATTAGTTTAATTCTGAGGGCAACCTGATTTCCAGGCTCTTAGAGGGAAACTGACTGCAGCCCCTATGTGCCGTCGATACTTAATTATAACAGTAATATCTAATAATACTAATTCATGCTGATTCCTACACATTTTTACATCTTTTGTAACAAAACATATGCAATAATTAACTCAATATTTTAGACTCACTTAGCTTTTTCCCATTAGCTCAGCTCATCTGTCTACTATCTTAACATACTATTTGTGTCTCTCTGTTTTGAATTTTTTATGCCATTTCTCATGTCTGAAAATGCCATGATTATCACTAACTTCTTTGACACTTCTGCAATTTCCAAGGCACTCTCCTTTACACTATTTCATTCAATGTCCCCAACACTCCCAGGAGGTAGGAAATAGATCATTTTACAGATGAAGAAATCAAGACTCAGTGAAGTCAGGTGTCTTATAGCTAGTTAGGTTTTGTTCATTCATTCACCAAATATTTGAGTGCCTGAAGTGAAATTTATTCAGGTTGGATTTGGAAACAGTTTTCCTGAATTCATGTCAAGGGCTATTCCAGTATTCTTAACACCTTTATCATCAGAGTCATACACTCAAAGGAAAGAAATAATAATAGTGTTGATTATATTGTTGCAGACTCCTGCAACCCAAGTCTCCAAAAAGCTCCAAGGTCATTTATAAAATTCAAGGTAACCACCAGCAAGAGCAGTTTCATCTCTCTCAGTGCTTACATCTAACCCATTGGCTCAATGTAGATAATTCATCCACAGCTTTTGGAGCTACTCAAATTGAGTTTTGACACTTGCGAGCTGTGGGACTTTGATCAAGTTACTTAACCCTTTTGAGCATCAGTTTTATCTGTAACAGAAACACTAATGCCTCGGGACCAACTAGTTGTAGAGATTAAAGAGATAAGGTATGAAAGACACGTAATGCTCATGGGGTTTTCAATTGTCTTGATGGAAGTTTTAAACTGCATTCAAATGAGAAAAAGCAGTGTCTATGTCGACGTAAGGTTACACGCTAATAATTCTTGGGAGGTGCTGTTCTTTACTCCGGAGTATATAATTTTACAGTTTTGGTGTAAATCCCCTTTTATGGTACTGGTAACTATCTTCTTTAGGGGCGCACGTAATCTAGCAATCTCATGTCGTCCTTCGTCCCCCAGCTCTCTTTCCTCCCAAATTAAAAAAAAAACCCGAAAACCCAAAAAACGTATTTCTCAACATTCAAGTGCGCGCACCACATCAAAGGCCCACAAGCGTAGAACGCCCTGTGGAGGTCACCAGGCAACGCCTCCGGACCCTCTAGAAAGGGGTGGGGTCAGAAGGCTCTCTGATCTCATTCCTCCTCCCCAGGTCGTCGCCCCTTCTTAATTCTCGCGAGACTTCAAACAACTCAGCTTCTGCGCATTACAAGATACAGGGAATCAAGGCGCCAAGGGAGGGGGAGGGGGAGGGGGAGGGGGGGAGGGGGGGAGACGGTGCAAACGGCGTGGCCGCCATCTTGTTTGTGCCCCCGCTTTGCGCGCGCTCCGTTCTCCGTGACGCACGCTTCCCCCTCCCCTCCGCCGTGCCCAGGCCTCTGCATTGCCCGACTCCGCAGGAGCGCGGAGGCGGCTCCTGCTCTTCCCTGGACTCCTGAGCGGAGGCGTGTGAGTGTGCGGGAGCGTCTGTGGGAGGGAGGGTGAGAGGCGAGCGGCGGCGGCGGGGGGAGGGGCAGCGCTTCCCGCCTTCGGCGGAGACCTCACTTCCCTCTCGCGGCCGCCGCTGTAGTTCGGTCCGGCCTGCCCGCCGCCATGTTGTGTTCTCGCCGGGCCCGCCGCTGTCGCGCTCCTGGGGTCCGTGCGCCTCGTCGGCCCGGCCCGCGGGCTTTCTCCCATTGGCGGAAGGCGACTGCGGGGGGGCTCGCTCGTGATTGGTCGGTGGCGGGGAGGCCGCGGACCTGGCACCTTATTGGTCGCGCTGGCTCCGGCCTGGGGGGTGATGAAGGAATCGGAGGCTGCAGGGATGCGAGCCTCTGCGGCTTGGGGCAGCAGGGTGGTGACCCCCTTCGGTGCAGGCGTGGGGTGGAGGCTGGGGGCGAGCCTAGAGACCTTAAGGGGGAAGACAGGGTTATGGTCTGGCAGGTACTTCGAGGATAGCCTGTGCACGGTCCGGAGTGGGTGACACTTCTAACTCCAGAGGTATCCTCCATGGAACATGCGTGGCCTAGTATAAGGGCGTACAAGCCCCAAGGGTGCCAGGCTTGGAAACCCTGAAACCTGAGTTAGGGGCTGAGAGGATCTTCGAGAGCCAAGAGAGCTAGACTTGGAAGGTCTTTTTGTTTTGTTTTGTTTTTGCTTTTTATCCAGCATAGTTAACATACAGTGTTAACTTTAGTTTCAGGTGTACATGGTAGTGACTCAGCAATTCCATACATCACCTAGTGCTCATCCCGACAAGTGTATTCCTTAATCCCCGTCACCTATTTCAGCCATCGTCTGACCTGCCTCCCCTCTGATAACCATCAGTTTGTTTTCTATAGTTAAGATAGAGTTTAACACAGTTTGTGAGTGACCTCGATGTCCACGGATGCCAGGTCTGAGGGCATGGTATAGGAGGAAGGGCACCAGGGCGTTAGGGACCTATCTAAGCGATAGGATCAGATTGGGATTTTGCTGGAGAGTGCCAGCATTGAAACCGAGGTTTCAGTTACCAGATCTGGGATGTGATATCAGGGGAAAACGAACAGAACCAGCCTGAGAGAGGGATCCTATTGGACCAACGTGCCGGGTCCTAGAAACAATGCCAAGCCTAAGAGGCACAGCATTAAGTAGTGGCAGATCTATAGGAATGAGGAAGTGTGAAGCATTTGGGGGAACATATTCAGACTTGGGAATTATAGTAAGGGAGCAATTATAGATTATTGGGTCTCAGGACCATGCAGCTAATTTTGAGATGTATATGAAGTTTTCCTGCATTAGGAAGGATACATGTCAGGGCTGAGTTTCTAAAGCTACATTTGCTAGCAGGTATTAGATACTTGGCATTTATTTGTTGAATAGATATTGTCACGTTCCTCTTTAGTGGAAGAGAGCTTAACAGAGATCCTGGACCTGGCTTATTTGTTTTCTTTTATATATGCCTAAAAAGTACACCCATCCTCATGTGCACTTAATTTTTTTTTTTTTTTTTAATCAGCTTGGAAGGAGAATAAACTAGTGCATAGTTTCTTGCATCTTGTCATGAGTTACAGAACTTGTCAACACTTTCTGGTTTGTATTTCAGAAAACTTTTGTTCTAGTCAAGAGTTGTTAGAGTCAGCTTGAGGGTATTTTATCACTTTCCATTTTATTGTAATGAATTGTTCTACATTTGCTCTTCCCAAGGTTTGGGGATCATGGAAACACATTTGTGTTAAACCTCTGTGTTTCCTAACTTTTTTTTCCTTGTCTGTGTTATGTGGTCCTTTCTAGCTTTAGATAGTTGTTACACATCTGTTTTCATCGTTTCAATTTCAAGAAACTTCTCTGGTTTTCAAATTTGGTCAGCTTTATGTGAATGCAACAAAATTTTCAAGAGAGAAAAGGAAAGTAGTAGAGGAAGGGAATTGACATTTTGGGGCACATTTACTGTTAGGTAGGCATTATCATTCCCATATTGGAGATGAGAAAATTGAGGATCACAAAGGTTATGTAGCTTGTCCAGTGTCACTCAGTGGTTGAACTGGAATTCAAATCCAAGTTGTCTGATGCCAAAGCCTGTAGTTTTACTGCTATATCATGCTATCAGTATAAACCTGACTAGTCAAACTGTCAGATAGTGTTACATTTCAAAGTGGGTCATCTTTCTTTGATTGCTGGGTGTTAGGAGTGTATTGAGTGGGGAGAATATAATTAACAAGAATTTGTTGTACTGTTTCAAAGATTCAGACCACAGAATAGGAACCATATAGAATATAGGTTCTTCAACTAGGTATTTAAATCATAGCTCTTGTTTTCTACTGTGTGGAAAAAGATTTACAAAGTAAACTGTTGGGAGTTTTTATGAAGCCAGGTAGATAATAGGGAAAAACATGTACAGAAAGTTTAAGAATCTCATTCTTTAAAATCAGACTTAAGAAAATTGATGCCGTAGTCTCTCTCTATGCAAGTATTTAATGCCAAGGAATGAGGAACTACCAAGTGTATAAAGAACTCATTTGGGAGCTTTTTCAAATATCACTACTTCTTTAAGATGTTTGTCTCCAAACACTGGGACCTGTCCAGAAGCCTAGTGCCTTCTTCAAACTGTGGGATAGTGAATCTAGTATATGCTTATCTTAAATGATGTGTAAAATTGAAACTGGATACAAAAAATTATTTGCAGTTCTAGTATTTGCATGGAAATCTTTAAATAACTCCGGTTTCGAGGGGAGACCAGTGAATTGGAAGTCTGAGTTGCTTTGTGACTTAATACAATTAGGTGAAGGTCTCCTCCTTTTTATTTGCAATTACATTGCAGTGTGGAAGATAGAGTCAAAAGAATAAGGGGAAATAGGGCTTGCCATGCATTTTGTACATTGGTCATCTAACCTTTGTTTGACTCAGTCATTAAGTTAGCAGAATATGAGGAATGTTATGGCATCCATAGTTTAGTTTCTTTTTTAGTAAATCTAGACAAGGTTGCAAAAACAAGCGTACACATATTTGCTTTTTATTCAGCAAACGTTTCTTAAGTATCTGTTCTTCAACACCAGTGATCACCTTCATTCCTCTTAGCTCCTTACACCCATGGCCAGTTGCTGGGCCTTGTTATCATCTGGAATTGACCACCCTAGAAATCTTGAACTCCCAGGAGGTCTGAGTAGGTCTGAGTTTATGTTAAAAACTTGAGAACATCAACTTTGCCTTCTAAGTAGACTCATACTAATGTTTAGTGTTTAACAGACTGTGTCCATGTTTTGTTCTCTAAATCCTTGTAACAATTCTGTTATCTCATTTATGCGTACATATTTTCCATTTGGTCAAAATTGATTCATTATACTAGAAAAGATACAGGGTTTCTTATGCCCACTTAAAGAGAAGTAGAGGCAAAGTGAAATGCGGGTTGGTGCTAGTTGTCTTTTTGAGGCAATTTTGAAATTCACATCTCTTTTAGTTCAGAGATGCTGAACCACTAAAAATCTATGAATCAAGCTCAGGAATGATATTATAGTTACTACTTTTTATTGAGTGATTACATTGTACCAGCTAGGGTATAAATGTATTATGCATATTATTTGCTACGCTATGTGGTAGATCCGATCCTACTACCACCTGCATTTTTAGGTGTGAAGAAACTGAGGAGTTAAGTAATTTGCTCAAGGTCACATAAGGTGGCAGAGCCCAGATTCAAGCATAGGTCTATAGCTCTTTTTTTTTTTTTTTAATATTTTATTTATTTATTTGAGAGACAGAGCGTGAGAGAGAGAGCACAAGCAGGGAGAGCATCAGAGGGAGAGGGAGAAGCAGACTCCCTGCTGAGCAGGGAGCCGGTTGCGGGGCTTGATCCCAGGACCCTGAGACCATGACCTGAGCCGAAGGCAGACGCTTAACCAATGCAGCCACCCGGGCACCCCTATAACTCTTAATTCTTACAAAATTTGTGGAACCCTTACTCTTAAATACTGGGTTCTTTCTTTCTTGAGAGAGTGAATGCGTGAGGGGGGATAGGGGAGGGGAGAGGAGAGAGAATCTTTTTTTTTTTTTTAAGATTTTATTCATTTAGAGAGAGAGCATGGGGGGAGTAGAGGGAGAAGGAGAGAGAATCTCAAGCAGACTCCACACTGAGTGTAGAGCTGACATGAGGCTCAGTCCCATAACCCTGAGATCACAATCAGAGCCAACATCAAGAGTCAGATGCTCAAAGAGAGAGAAAGAATCTTAGGTAGACTCCACGCTCAGCATGGAGCCCAATATGAGGCTCAATCTCACCACCCTGAGATCATGTCTTGAATTGAAATCAAGAGTTGGACGTTAGACTGAGCCACCCAGGTGCCCCAAACACTGTTCTCTTGACACCCTAAAATATTAGGAGAAAAGAAAAATTCTTGCATCTTAGATCAGGAAGTGGCTTTTGATTTCTTTTAGGCAAGTGCTTTGTACTGAGGCCCTCAAGAGTGTGATGACCTTGACAAGGTCACTTGGCTATGCAAGGGGAAAGCCAGGTTTAACTCAGATTACTGGATTCCCAGTCCAGTGCTCATTCCACTGGGCAGCATTGCCTCTTCTGTGGAAACATTGACTTGATGATGGAGATGACTCTAAGGCACCTTTTGTCCTTTGACAAGTTCATAGGAGGGAGAATGGCAGAGGACATTATAAGGTCACAGACGGGGGCGCCTGGGTGGCTCAGATGGTTAAGTGTCTGCCTTCGGCTCAGGTCATGATCCCAGGGTCCTGGGATTGAGCCCCGCATCGGGTTCCCTGCTCAGCGGGAGGCCTGCTTCTCCCTCTTCCTCTCCTGCTCTCCCTGCTTGTGTTCCCTCTCTTGCTGTGTCTCTCTCTGTCAAATAAATAAAATCTTAAAAGAAAAAAAGGTCGCAGACGACCTTCTTGAGGTTCATTCCAACCTCAGGCATACAACCTAGGAGGAACATTCCTTAGCCAGCAAGTTGTTCTTTTCCATTCAGTTTCTTATGCTCAAAGCAGACTGATTGTGAGTTATCTGATGTCTTCCAGTCTCTCTTTTCATTTTGTTTATTCAGTTTTTCATGCATGTACTGTGACTAGTTAGGAAGGCTACAAGGTCATTTTAGTATTTTCCCAGAGACTAAAAGCACCTAACATAATTTAAGTAGATTAATTGTTGGAGGAAATGGATTTAAAATACTTTGGCCAAAAAGTGCTGTTGGGAGGGGGTAGTGTAGTTGCTGACGCTGGAGTCAGACCTGGGAAAGAATTCTTCTGCAATGCAGTTACCCTCTGTGTGAGCTGGGAGTCAGTTTCTCAACCTGTCTGAGCCTTAGTTTCTTCTTATGTGAAGTATTGGTGGTGACACCTATCTTATAGAGTAGTTAGGAAAAATGAATACAGTAGCATACAGTAGGTGCCTGTCACCAAGTGGACCTTAATAAATGAGAGGACACATCATTTTCTTTTTAGAACAGCATAAAATCTGTCCTTTCAGCCTGTTAGAGCTTCCCTAATAAGGAGGCCTTTTGTAATTATCTACTCTTTTATGTATGGTAAGATGTCTACATGGGGGAGCAACCACTTGGCATGAAAGAAATAACCTAATTTAGTTACGTTGTGGTTTAGGAGCTGGTTTACAATGGATCTATATTATTATTAGTCTGTATTTATGAATGTATGAAGTAGCAGGATTATTTCAGGGTTAGGTTGTCTCCTGATTGCTCTGTTAATCCTCAGGTCCTGAGTGGTAATGATTTTGATGAGATGAGAACTTTTCCGTATTTGCCAGATAGCGATAATTATTGAAATCAGAACAACCAGTTTTATCCTTCAATCCAGAAAGAGATTTGCATTATAGTCATTTAAAAAAAATTTCTAATTGTAGAAACTGTCAGTTGAAGTAGGACTGTCAGTTTGGTTTCTAGTCACCTGGGTAACATTTTCTTTGAAGTAAGCAGGAAGACAACATTGTGGAATGGTTCAGGAAAAAATCCCTCTGCCTGCAGAAATTTTTGCCAGGTTGCAAAATTTGCTGCACCCTTCCCACACTTCTCCATGTTGTAGCAGTGATGTACCTGATAACGGTGAGGCAACAGCTGTGCTCATTTTCAGCGTGGGAGTTGTATTTTCTATTTTGGTTTAAGTCTTTATTTGTTTGGGGGTGCCTGACTGGCTCAGTCGGTGGAGTGTGTGACTCTTGAACTTTGGGGTTGTGGGTTTGAGCCCCACGTTGAGTGTGGAGATTGCTTAAAAAGAAAATATTAAAAAAGAAAAAAAGTCCTTGTCTGCAGACAGATTACTTCTAAATTCAGTGTACTTTTATATAATGAGAGCTTTCTAATGGATAAACTTCAGGTGTAGTTTAGAGAGAGGGACTAGGCTAACCTATACATTTGAATGTTTCCAGTAGAATAGGTTTAACTCATAGGTTCAAATCTTCATGTCCAAGATATATAAAGTGTCTTATTTAGATGAATACTCTCCATTTAAAGCCAACAATATATTGTTAGATCAGATTCAAGAATCTTTTTTAATTTTTAATTTTTATTTTTTAAAGATTTTATTTATTTATTTGACAGAAATCACAAGCAGGGGGAGTGGTAGGCAGAGACAGAGAGAGAAGCAGGCTCTCCACAGAGCAGGGGGAGCCCGATGTGGGACTCGATCCCAGGACCCTGGGATCATGACCCGAGCCTAAGGCAGTCGCTTAACCAACTGAGCCACCCAGGTGCCCAAGAATTAATCTTAAATACATTCGTGGGTATGAGCTATAAATAGTGATCTTGAGCAGTGCTTCAATAAATGCTTCAGTGACTCATAGGAAATGATTTTGGAGTATAGAATATTTTGTATGATGTCATTGGCTTAAATCTATCAGAGTTACAGCAGTCCCACCCATTCTCCACAGTTTCGCTTTCTATGGTTTCAGTTACTGCGGTCAGCCGTGGTCCGGAAGCAGATGATCCTTCTTCTGATTATTGTCAGAAGATAGTAGTAGCCTAACGCCGCATCACAGTGCCCCTCACTTCATGTCCTTCCTCTCAGTTCATCTCATCACACAGGCCTTTTATCATCTCACATCATCACAAGAAGGGTGAGTGCAGAACAGTAAGAGATTTTGAGAGAGACACCACATTCACATAACAGTATATTATTATAATTGTTCTATTTTATTTTATTTTTAAGATTTTATTTATTTCACAGAGAGAGACACAGCGAGAGAGGGAACACAAGCGGGGGAGTGGGAGAGGGAGAAGCAGGCTTCCTGTGGAGCAGGGAGCCCAATGTGGGGCTCAATCCCAGGACCCTGGGATCATGACCTGAGCTGAAGGCAGACGCTTAATGACTGAGCCACTCGGGCGCCCCAATTGTTCTATTTTATTATTAATTATTGTTATTGATCTCTTTACTGTGCCTAATTTATAAATTAAACTTCCATCATAGATACGTACGTATTGGAAGAAACAGTGTATATAGGGTTCCATACTGCCTGCAGTTTCAGGCATCCACTGGGGGGGTGGGTGGTGGAATGTATCTCCTATAGATAGGGTGGGCCTACTGTACTGAAGGTTTCACAATTTCTGTTACTGTCAACCCTGCCGTCAGAAGCTGCACATTGTCCAGTGATCTATATGAAGTGAGATTTTTTGCCCGGAGTTAAGAAAACACATCCCCTCACTGGTGGCATGATCGTTCATATAAAAGAGGAAAGTGAAAGTACATGCAGTCTGCACAGTTGAACATCTTTGTCATTTTTAACTGTCTTAAAAATTATTACTGTATCCTGAAGGGTAAGTAGCTTAGAATTTGCTCATTATCAGCTGACAAAGTTGTGGCCTTTTAAAAAAGCAAAGCACACTCGGTTGGCGATAATTTGGGAGGCAGAGGATTGCTATTTATGGTGATATTTAATGTCATTTTCAGTAGGACTAAATTAAAAGGGAAATGCCATAATGTGTGTAAAACTCCAACCATTTTGGAAAGTGGTCAGAATAGAGTTGCCTCTAATCATCATTCCACTAAAATCTGTAAGGCAGCTTAGAGCAGCATTTCTTAAGCTGTTTCATTGAACATTAGTTCTTATACAATGTATTAAATGTCCTCTGGAGTTGGAAAAAGGATCCTTGACAGAATGATGTCTAAAGTGAAATGCATTTCTTTACTGCAGAATTAGTATTCAGAGTGTGTGTGTTGATGTCCTTATGACCCTTCAAGAGAGAGGATACATAATGCAGTGTTTCTTGAACTTATTTGGTTCTGGAACCCTGTTTGTGAGAACATCTAATAAGCATTTCATGTTATGACTAGTGTGTAGTGGGGCCCAGTTGAACAGTTCTGGTATAGAGAGTTTATGAGTAAAAAATGAATCTTTTTGTATATGACAGCTTGGCCAATAGTGGGAAAGGATTTGTCTGGGAACATACAACATATCTCCAAAATCACATAGACTCTTAGGGATGAATGTGATTTCAAAAGGTCATCTAACCCAGTTGCCAATATTAGCGATAATACTAGCAGTTACCATTTTTTTTTTTTTTAAGATTTTATTTATTTATTTGACAGAGAGAGAGATAGCGAGAGCAGGAACACAAGCAAGGAGAGTGGGAGAGCGAGAAGCAGGCCTCCTGCCGAGCAGGGAGCCCGATGCGGGACTCGATCCCAGGACCCTGGGATCATGACCTGAGCCGAAGGCAGATGCTTAACGAATGAGCCACCCAGGCGCCCTAGCAGTTACCATTTTTTAGAGCACTTGCCGTTTATCAGTCACAGTGTTGTTATTCTACAGGTATTATTAACCACTGGTCTTAATGATTTTTTATCTTCTTAATATTTCCCATTCATCTGTTCAACATCTGCACTACCACATTTTCCAGTAACTAGATGATGCAAGGTCTTGTTTTCCCTGCTATCTGTCTGGAGCTGTCATGCTCCCACCCTGTCTACTTCTCCATACTATACCCCAAATGATCTTTTAAAAGGGTAATTCTGATTGTGCCAGTCCCATGCATAAAGCTCTTCAGTGGCTCACTGTTGTCTTCAGAATAAAGTTCTAGTATCTTAGTCTTGTCCAGGCCTGTTCACTTTTCTAGGTTAACTTCTAGCCTCTTGTCACTGGGCTGCTGCCATATCAAACTATAGCCATTCCAGGAATGTAATGCTTTCTGTCAGCTCCAGGACTTTGCACATGCAGTTTGCTTGTCTGTCTCAGTAGGTTCCTATTCTTCTTACAATTTTAAATCCCCCAAGGAGTTGTCTCTGACCAGCCTGAAATTTATTTATTTATTTATTTATTTAAAAAGATTTTATTTATTTATTTATTTGAGAGAGAGAGAGAGAAACAGCATGAGAGGGGATAGGGTCAGAGGGAGAAGCAGGCTCCCCGCTGAGCCGGGAGCCCGATGTGGGACTCGATCCCAGGACTCCGGGATCATGACCCGAGCCGAAGGCAGTTGCCTAACCAACTGAGCCACCCAGGCGCCCTCAGCCTGAAATTTAGTTAGGCCCTGGGTTAGGGGATCTACTTATGTCTTGTACTATGCATTTGCTCCTGTTGGAACTCTTAACACACAACACTATGATTGCCTGTTTTAATTTTCTTTTTTGTTATAAAAGACTTTAGTCTCCTTGAGGACAGGACTGTGTATTGTTTAGGATCCCCAGATCTTAGCATAACACCTAGCACAATACCTACACATAAGTATTTATTGAATGAATGAAAGTATCCCTAATCCTTACAGCCTTGCAAGATGGTTTATAGTTTAGGAGATTGGCCTCAGTGGAGTTAAGTAACTAGTTTGAGGTTACTCAGCTAAAAAGAGGTGAGGAGGGATTAGAATCTAAATCTGTCTAGCTGCAAAGACTGGGCTTTTTTTCCCTCTGCTTCTCCACATGGCTGCTCTTTTTCATCTTGTCTTCACATATTCCTGTCAAGTGTTCAAACAGCCTGTGCTAACAACCCCATCCATAGCTTCTGAGGCAGCTTGTGCCATCTTTGGACAGCTCTGAGAGAACAGAATAGTTTTCTAGAACAGTTTTCCACCCATTGGTTTTAATTTATGCTTTGGAGAATATAATTTATTTTTTAAAAACAAGTAATTCAGAATTTATGATCCACTTAAGGTCTCATTTATTGGTTCACTTCATTAGTTTATTGAGCAGCCATTTACTGGGCATCAGGAAGCGCTGTGTTCCTTATTCTAATGATACTGTCATTGCTCAAAATATTTCTGGGACTTCTTTGGAAATTATCTTCAGAACTTCTGTCAGATTCTTTTGAAAATGTGTTGATAAATTTTTTTAAACCTTGAAGGTGCATTTGGTTTGGGAAATAACTGATAGTTGTTCACGACCAAGTCAGGTGAAAGATACGGGTCAGGAGGAACAATCTGGCAGCCCTTAATTTTCTTTGATCTGCTTATAATTAAAAAATTCGAACCAAAATTGAAAATGGAAAGATTTAACATTAAAACAATCTGGCTTTCATGGTTTTTTTGTTTTGTTTTGTTTTTTGTTTTTTAACCAGACAAAATGATACTATTTATGAAGCCATTGCAGTGGTTCTGGAAGGGATAATGAGGGTACAAGGAATGGGCATAATGATGTTCTCTGTGATGCTGTTTACAATATTTTAAAATTGAAGACATTGAAGGATTAATATCTAAAATATATGAAGACCTTATACATTTCAGTACCCAAAAAAAATCCAGTTAAAAAATGGGCAGAGGACTTGAAAAGACATTTTTCCAAAGAAGACATACAGATGGCCAACAGACACATGAAAAGGTGATCAACATCACTAATCATCAGGAAAATGCAAATCAAAACTGCAATGATACATCACCTTACATCTGTCAGAAAATTAAAAAGACAAGAAATAAGCTTGGCAAAGATGTGGAGAAAAAGGAACCTTTGTGTGCTGTTGGTGGGAATGTAAATTGGTACAGCCACTGTGGAAAACAGTATGGAGATTCCTCAAAAAATTAAAAATAGAAATACCATATGATCCAGTAATTCTACTACTGGGCATCTACCCAAAGAAAATGAAAACACTGATTCAAAAAGATATATGTACCCCTATGTTCATTGTAGCCTTGGCATTATTTACAATAGCCAAGATGTGGAAGCAACCTAAATGTCCATCAATAGATGAGTGGGTAGGAAGATGTGGTGCGTGCACACACACACACACACACACACAGTGGAATATTACATAGCCATATAAAAGAATGAGATTATGCCATTTGTGACAACATGGATGGACCTAGAGAATATTATGCTAAATGAAGTAAGTCTAACTGAGAAAGACAGATACTATATGATTTTAGTCATATGTGGAATCTAAAAAACAAAACAAATGAACAACAAAACATAATCAGACCTATAAATACAGAGAACATACTGATGGTTGCCAAGGAGGGCATGGAATAGCTGAAATGGAGTGGGAGATACAGGCTTCCAGTTATGGAATGAATAAACCACAGAAATGAAAGGCACAGCATAGGGAATATAGTCAATGATACTGGAGTAGTGTTGTATGGTGACAGATGGTAGCTAAACTTGTGGTGAGCATAACATAGAGAAGTTGAATCACTGTGTTATACACCTGAAACTAGTGTAATATTGTGAAAACTACTCAAAAAATTCAAAAGGTAAAAAAAAAATTGGAAACACAAGTTATTAATATAAAACTGATTGAAAATTATGGTACATCCATTCAATGGACTATAACCCAATTATAAATGATATAGATACATATTTGATATGGAAAGTTAACATTTTTTAAGTGCAAAAGATTACAAAACAGTTTGTATAGTGTTATCTAATACTGGGAGACTAACTCAGCCTTGTTTCTCATTTACATAAGCAAAATACAGTGTTTGATTTTGAGTGGTTGCATTAAAGGAATTCATAAAAAAATACCCCATTCCCTTAACCTATCACAACATCAGTACAAAACTGGTATATATATCTCTCATCAGCTTAGTATGTAAGAAGTCATACAATGTATTTAATATTCAAATGAATATGGCTTTGTGTTCACATCACAACATATGAAAAGTTCATTTTTTTAAAGAGGTTCTCTGATATTTCTTGGGGCTTCCGGGTTTACTTACTTCACTAAGTCCAAAGAAATCAGGGGTACCATCAGTAAAATGTTTGTTCAGGGCACTGAAGAGCCCAATATCTTTGCTGCTAGTTATGCTTCTGATGTGATACAGTATAACCTCCCAAGATTAGGTTAGCTGGGGGACTGAGCAAGACCTTGTACTTGACAAGAATTGTCATGGTGGTTAGGGCCAACTTCTGCCATAACACTGGTCCTTCAGTCATTCCTCAAGATGGCAGATCAGGAGCTGTTCTAGCATCACCTTTTTGTGTTCAGGATCTGGCTTTTGCTTCTTTGATTGGTTTTGAAGCTCTTGCTGCAGTGGACTAGTGTTCCTCCATGGCATTTGTCAGTTGGAGCTGAACAATGGCTGCCCCTTTAGATGGGACATGCACTCTCCAGTTTTCCTCAATCCCCACTACTCCTTGTTACTTCGTTGACACTATGGCTAAGGTTGTGTTTGAGATATACCTCTGTACTGAACACTGGGGATATATGTGGATATAAACAAAACACAGCCGCTGTCTTCAGGAAGCCCTCCTCTGGTAATAGAGACATGGTTGAAAGTAATTATAATGTATGATAAGTGCTATAGTCAAGTGTATATTTAGATATTGAGTACCTACCACATGCTAGGTATTAATGCTGAGTGCTTTACCTTGTCATTTAAGCCTCAATTTTCCCATGGGTTGGTGTTATTTTCTTCCATTTTATACATGAAGTGAGCTCAGAGATGGTTAAGTAACTTGGCCAGGGTCATAGAATTTTCTGACCAAGAGCATCAGTTCCCACTGTGCCTACTTTGAGAGTATTTAAGCTTGAACCACTTAATCAGAGGCCTTAGATTTGCCTCATAGTGATCTGGGTGTTTTTTAAGGCAGACGACGCAGTTGTCTGGTTTGGAGGGCTGCTGAGATCCAGGACCAGGGAAGAATGTGAGTTGGAATCCCAGAGATCCCATGAGGCTCTTAGTCCACAGTAACAACAGGCTAGAGAGGAGAAAGCAATAGTAAGTGAATGGGTCAGGCTGCCAGATGGAAATTCTAGGATAACTTCAGTTCTCTTCCCACTTGTAGCTTGAATTATAGTAAGGTGGCTGTTGATGAGAAATAGGGGTTGAGGGGCACCTGGGTGGCACAGTTGGTTAAGTGTCTGATTCTTGGTTTCAGCTCAGGTCGTGTCCTCAGGGTTGTGAGATAGAGCCCCAAGTAGGGCTCCGTGCTCAGTGCAGAGTCTGCTTAAGTTTCTCTCTCCCTGTCCTCCTCCCCCATGCTGTCTCCCTCTCTCTCTCAAATAAATAAATCTTTAAAAAAGGAAAAGAGATAGGGGTTGAAGTGTTTTTCTTGCAAACTTTCCAAGAACTAGTAAAAACTACGCCAAAGACCTTCACAGAGTATTAAGGGACATGTTTGGTTTAATCGGGTACATCAAACACAGAGTCAAGGATGGGCATTTGGGACAAGAACGAAATTTCAGCCTGGATTGGTGGTGAAAGGCATGGGGAAGATTTTTTGTAGCAGCTGGTAGTCCTCCCACACTGCCTTTTATGGCTCAGGAGTTGCTTTCTGCAGGGTTGCAGGGTATGCTGGAGATAGAAGAGAGACAGTCCCTTCTAGTAGCTTTAGGGCTTTAAGGAAAGGGTGCTATTTTGTCACATACTTAGCTAGGTCTCCAACCAAGAGATCAAGCTCAACATCAGTCAGATTTCTGATTTTTAAATTAATGAAGTTGGGTGTAATAGTTTATGCTACCTCTACATATATGTGACCCCTAAGAATTTCCTTGGCTGTGCCCTGAGGTGCCCCATGTCTCGGTATCAGCATTGTGGTACAATAGAAAGAATAGCACCCTAGGTGGGACCTGAGTTTGCATCCTCAGTGTATGGTTAGGAGCCACTTGTCAAACTTCTCCTTCACTCTTTCTCACATATAAAAGCGGATAGTGAGGATTAGAGGGGGAAAGTCTGTAACATACCTAGCATAGAACCTGGCACTAATCATGATGAAATTAATTCATTTCAATGTGAGAAATGAGTAGAATGTGTATAGAGAAGTTAGTATGGCAAAGCGATTAGAAGGACCACCTTGCTTCTGTTTCAGGGCGCTACCAAATCCCTGCATATGCCCATGATGACTTTGCATGTAAGGTCAGCCGAGGTATTTCTAGAGAAGGTCTCCTTCCCCTGGCAAAACAGTTGTGTTGTTTAGTCCTGGAATACTTGGTTTCAAGGGAGGAAGCAGATCTAAGGAGACTGTTAAAGGCCTTTGGTAATAGTACGATGTTTCTATTTGAATATTTTGTAAAAAGAAAAGAAAAAAGACATGTTAATTCATTTTCACCATATTAGGAGGCTCCTCTTTAAAACCTCAACAGTTGGGCCCAAAATCCATAAGCAAATCTTTGACCACCGCGGTAAACTTCAGCACCCCAGAATGTCTTCAGTAACTGCAGTACTTGCACTGTCTATCCTGAGATCATCCCTGTTACTTGTTCTTGAAAATGTGGTAAAAAGTTTATTGTCTGTGATATCAACACTGTAATATTAAAAGCTAATCATTTTTTATGACCATCCTAAATAATAAATCCATCAAACTGTAATGAGCTTTAAACAATAGTCAATTGGTGTTCTATCTCTGCCAGTCCCCCCCCCCCCCCTTTATCATTGTATTTCCCTCTCGGGTTCCTGGTAGACCTTTTGGAAATGCCACCATCTCTGTCACTACCTTCTTATATTACTCCAGAATTTTCCTATTTAGATTAGTTTGTGTTTCAAACTAGTACTAATAATGTGCTTTCAAAATTACCAGGGACATAATGACAGATGCCTTTTTAGAAATCCTACAAGCTGTTGTATGGCCATTGTTATCACTCTTTGTTACTGGAAAGAGGTCACATTTTCTTTGGAGCTGTTGGATGAGCCCACCCTGTTTGCTTTTTCTTCTGTTAATGCTCAAGAGAAAACTGGATAGTTAAGTCACAACTTTCCGATCTTAGGCACATTGCTTCTCTGGTTTACTGCCATAGGATACTGTAGCAATATCTTACAGACATCTTTGATGGCCAATCAGAAGCAGTTAAATTACCTTAAATTTTTTAAGTGGAACTCTGACAGCCAATAAGAAATCCTTTGGGTGGGAACTGTAACAACCCTTTCGTGTGATTTTAAGAACATTGTAAATTTGCAGTTTCCTCTGTTTTGGAAACACAAGAGGCCCTAGTGCATCTGCTGTGTGTATTTGCCAGGCATTTCCAAGCCTTAAGTTCCCTGTAGTTTGAAGTCTGAATCTGACCCCTGTTCTGCTTCTCAAGGTAACTTTAAAACAGGAAGTGTACAAAGGAGGTAACTGATGACGTGAACAGCCAATCATGGCTTTGTGTTCTTAGCTGATAAAGCGGCTCAGCCAATGGGACCACTCTGGAGGCAAGGTTTGGTGTCAAATAGCATGCTAGATTGAATGCCTTTGACTGTTAAAGTGGAAGGAGGCTGCAGGGCTTCATTGGAGCCTCGGAGTTTTTCACTGAGGCAGGGGTCAGCTGAAAGACAAAGAAAAATGGCGAATAGTTTGCTGGGGGGTGGGGGGACAGCTGTTCGGGTTTTCACTGGAGTGGACATTCCAGACTCAGGTTTCTGCATCTCCTGCTGCCTTTTGTTTCCTCCGTCCTTTTGGGGGGGAGGGCTAGGAGTGACTTAAATTCTCCCTGTCCGAGGAGATATAAATAACTACATGTAAAATTAATGCAGTTCCCGGTAAGTTTAATTCTTTGTTTTGTGTTAAAATGGTAGAAACTGTTTAGCTTCAGAGAGTGTAGACAAGTTGCACTGTTTCAGAAAATGGCCACTTTACATTCCATGCATACCTTTTGGTGCACCTAGAATACCTTGGCTCTGTTTAGATTTTGCATGCCCTTCACCTAGGATTTCTTTTCCTAGCTGAGTATTGACAAGATCAGGTACATGAAGAAAGGCTAATCATTTTTCAGGGACACACAGAAGCAAAGCACTTTCTCTTTGCATTGGGTAAACTTAACTGTTTTCCAAATAATTTTCCTTTGTTCAAGTGCACTGAAGCTTTCCTACAGAATAAGCTGAGTTGTTGTAAGACTTTTTCTGTTTCCATGCACTTTGTTGACATCTGTGTTTTCAGAGGTGGAAGCAACACCATTGCTGTTCTAAATTTGTGTGAAAATACGGTTTGCACGGATGCAGGTTCTAATGGTGAAGGCCCACATGCCTATGTGAAATTCTCCCGTAACTTTCTTGATTTACCTGTCTGCTTCTATTCTAATACGTACCAGTAATTAAGTAACAGTCTTTGTTTTAAAATACACATTCTAGTTTAGAATGTTGGTGAGAAACATACTTTTCCACTATATTGGCAGTGAAAAGAGCAAATCTTTTTCTACCAGTTTAACACATTTTGTCAGGCATTGGTTTAGTTCTTTTAAAAATGTGAGCAAAGTGCTTTTCATTTTTCTGTATGAAATATTTTGAATCCTAATTTACCTGCATTTTGTGAATAGGAAAGTTAAGAGTACAGGCACCCTATCTTTTGCCCTTGATAATTTTTTCCCCTCTTTTAGGGATACAAAGCTAATGCTGGTTGCTAATCAGTAACCAGCCAGGTTTTGTGAATAGTGAACTCTTATGTCCCATGTACTAACATCTATAATACACTTGATTTTAAAAAGCAATTCTTTGTTTTCTTCTTATTTGAAAATATGGAATGAAGGTCATTGGAACATTTCTGCAGCAGACTCAGCGTGGAGCAGTGAGCCAGCAGTACTCAGTCTCTGGGTAGGGAAAAGGAGCAGGCCCTAGTAGAGGAGAAGTTTGGAGGGTGTTGATTGCCTTCCCCTGGCTTCCCCTCGTATAAAGGATTTACCAGAGAGGATCCATGGGGGTTTAGATTTGGGGCTCTTCAAATGAGTGGTGTAGCAGTCAAAGTTCTCGATGCAGGCCTCTGTCGTTGCTCGCAAAAGTGACCTTGAAAAACTGCCGAGGAGTTGAAAGATGGAAGGACAAAGTTTGTTTATACAGATTTAGACTGAAAAGCTCTATTTAAGATGAAAAGAGACTGTATTTCTGATGTTCAAGTCGAGTGGTTAGTAGGAATATGTTACAGATTCAGATTAGGAGTTTTCAAGCAGTAAGACAATAGGGCTGCATTCATTCTCTCTCCCACTCTTCTCTGTTCCTTCCCCCAGCAAAAAAATTCTAAATCCTTTTGGTATGATAGTTGAGTGAACTGCCTAACAGATTCAGAATTCCTTGCACGCTACCTTGTCTTCTGTGTAATCTAGAGGGTTCTTAGTGAAGAATGGCATTTCAAGAGTTCAAAGCAGTTATGTTTGTAAAACTTCTTTGAGGGAATTGGAATGCTTATGGTAAGAAAACTGTCATTCTGGGAAGTTAAATCATAAGAGAAAGGAGTATGTGTTAAGGATTACACTTTAACAGATAATTTAAATTTATTTTTTATAAGTCATTGATTTATATGTTATCAGTTGCTCCAGGTTTTATGTACGATTTAAAAAACAGATGTAGATACCGAATGACTTTTAGCCTGGGAGAATGCCTGGAGCAGGGAAGGCAGAAAGGTAAGTGGGGCACAGTATGAGGCCTTGATTAGAACTCTCTGAGAACTTTGTGGATTTCGCTTCTTGGAAAGATCTCTAGCCATTGCCTCTAGCTTGGGTTCTTAACCTTTTCAGAGTCATGGACTCTGAGAATCTGACCCACTACCTGGAAAAATGCACATAGGCATGCCTATGCAGAACCCCTGGTGACTAAGATATCTTCCAGTATATGCCGAATGGTGTTTATATGATCTCCTTATTTAACACATTAGCCAGATAAATGTTTTCCAGAAAAATGAAGAAAACTCTGCTTCCATAAGGAGCATAGGACCTTCCACAGCTAACTAGAACTTAGACTAGGGGTGGGTGTGTGTGGGTGGGGATGACTTAGATGGGGTCTTAGATTTGGGCATTTATTTATACTCTGATTACAGTATTTGAGGCAGCATGGTGTGGTAGCAAAAGCAGGCCATTTAAAGTCAGGAGACCTGTGTTCAGGTTCCATTCAGCTATCATCAGCTTTGTGAGCTTGGGCAAGTCAGCCATTTAGTGTCAGCTTCCTCACATGTAAAAATGGGACCTAAAAATAGCACCTTCCTATTTAGTGGTGAGTCTTAAATGAGATCATGTAGTCAAAGTGCTTTGCAAATTGTGAATTGCTACATAAATATTAGTTGCTATTAATCCAGAGTATTGGGGGGTAGGGGTTAAATATGAAGATAGGTGGGGCATCAAAGAAAAGAAATGCCAGTATTTTAATATGTTTACCAAGGAGTTTCCTTAAACCCGACACATCTCTTTTTAAACATGGTTCCACATGCCTTCACATGCATATTCTCGTTTGTGCTGACATGACCCTACGTAATTCATTTGTTGAGACCATCAAACCTTCCCTTACCAGGATGCCTATGATGAAAGAATTTTAACCCCTTTGTCAAAAATTAAGAGTATCTAAGAATAAGATGAAATGGGAATGCTGAGTTTTTAAAAACCCTTACTAGATTTAGGAGCCTCTTAGAATAAAAACTGGGAACCAGTTCTGATTGGGTACTGAGATTTGTGTTATAATGCAGGTAAGTTCTAATAGTTGCAGATGTTTACTAAGCAGAGGTTCATTTTTAGTTTGTGCAACAAATATTTATAAAGTAAACTGGAGCCATTTTTTTGTTTGCTTTGTGGTCATATTTTTTTGGTCAGTTTTCAAACTTGGGAGGTAGTTACAGCTTGCAGAGTAGTGGTAAGCAAGTAAATGTTGGGATAAAGAAAAAAATAATTGGTTGCATCAAAATATAAACACTAGCATGAATGCCACATAGCTGATGCATATTGTGAGATACATTTCCAAGATCAATGGTGGAAACCCATGGGGATTTCTTACCCATTTTACATGCCTGGTGTCATCTATTTTTAGGACTTTTTTTTCTTCCCTTGGGGTGGGGGTGGATATTTTGTGATCTATTTGATTTCCTGTCCTATTAAGTCACTTCCTATCAGGCGTGGTCAGTCAGCATTGATGTCTGTCTCCTTTCTATGCATTGAAGGAATCATTCACACAGAATAAGATTTGGCAAAATTGGAATTGGCCTCTCCACATAAAAGTCCGCTTCCTGGGATGTGTATGTTTGAAAACAGCAGTCATGGTCACTGTGAGCTTTTTGTTCCTAAAACAAGATGAGGTCTCCTTTTAGAGAAGGTATATACTTTCATGGAGGCTTCAGTAACCCCAAAAGTATTCTTAAAGCTAATCATTTATACATGGTCTTCACGAATGGAGTTATTTTTGTCTATTCCGGCCCCAATAATATATGCATACAGAGCTATTACACTCTTAAGTTCAGCTGATGGAAATCATCTAGGGATCTAGTCTACTTCCCTTCTTGTAAAGTGGGGAAGTTGAGGCCCAGAAAGGTTAGGTGCCCCAATCTTTCAGCTTTTTTTTTTTTTTTTTTTAAAGATTTTATTTATTTATTTGAGAGAGAGAGAACACATGAGAGGGGATAGGGTCAGAGGACGAAGCAGGCTCCCTGCCGAGCAGGGAGCCCGATGCGGGACTCGATCCCGGGACTCCAGGATCATGACCTGAGCCGAAGGCAGTCGCTTAACCAACTGAGCCACCCAGGCGCCCAATCTTTCAGCTTTTTAATGGCTGGCCTATGCAAGTTCAGAGATTCATCTCCTACTTAGTTCATTCCAGGTTTCTTTTATTCCTCTAGGTGGTTTTTACTTTTTATTTTTCATATTTCTCTTCCTTTTGGTACATCCATACAGGTTTGCTATTTGAACACAGAAGGAACAGAAAATGGGCCATGGAAGTGGTTCAGAAGTCTCCATGTGGAGTCTGTTGGTTAGAAAGTCTGCTGCAGCAGACTTACAGTCCCTTTTGGGATCTGAAGATTTCTTGCCTCAGCCAACTGGCTTATTCAGAAAGCAGAGAATCAGCTAGGAAGTTAATGGTGCCCACGTGGCTGAGGTGTCCCAGAGAGCTGGGTTACTTTTATATATTACAAGGAAGTAAACTAAGGTATACAAACACAACACCTGCATGCCAGTTGGGGTTTTGTTTTGTTTTGTTTTTTGGTGGTGGTGGTTGTTAATACACCTCAAGAGCAAGCTAACTCCCAAACAAGTTCGGGCTTTGTTCTTCAAGTGAGTCCTTAAGCCAACTGGTATTTCATAAACAAAGATCCCAGGATCATTTTAAGCATTTGACAAGACTGAAATAGAAATCATTGTCTATATACTCCCTAAATAATATTTTAACTATGTTGACTTTAATCTTTACCACCAACAAAGTAGTTGTGTTTCTGCACGTGTGTGTTTGGTTTTGTTCTCATTTGCATATTCTCTGATAGACCATAAACTACTGGAACCTTTTAAAGTTTTTTTTTTTGTAGTTGGATTTCTTT
Organism: Phoca vitulina; assembly: GCF_004348235.1. Classification (NCBI taxonomy): domain Eukaryota; kingdom Metazoa; phylum Chordata; class Mammalia; order Carnivora; family Phocidae; genus Phoca; species Phoca vitulina. Next base: position 69,948,177 of record NW_022589705.1, on the reverse strand, counting down.
TTACCACCTTCATATATTTGAACTAAAGTTACAATTTACTGAAAGAGTGAGAGCTTGAATGATAAGCATCTTATGTGATGTGTAGGTGCTGAGGTGTACTGTGTCTGAAAAGTAGAGTAGACATAGCTGGATAGTATCTTCCTTGCGTCTGCATCTCCCAGAAGCTTCGTATTCTTTTTAACCTCTTCTCTCTGCTGTCTCATCAGTATTGGGCCCAGACCTTTAAAACTTGGTCCGATTCTGTCTGTATTGTCACCCTTATCTTCCCGTCTCTCCCCTCAGTATTGCAAAGCCACACCTCACTGTTCAATACATGACCAAAAGTTTTCCTCTGTTGAGAATGTTTACTATAAATTAAGTTACAGCGCTACACTCTGTAGTGAAAAAGGGCAGTTGAAGGATAAGAAATGAAGGTAAATTCCAGTGTAAAGGCAGAACTAAAGAAAAAAAGCCATGTAGTAAATGTTTAACTTTAAAGTGGCATAACATAGCTTGTGACCTTGTGTTCCTTAGTTCAAAGGAAGAAAAAGAGACAAACCACAGCAAACAGCAGTGCTGATTCACTTGGTTACCTTTTTTCTTGGAAGTACTATCATTTGGTCTGCATCATTTCATTTACATAGAAAACTAAAGCAAGACCTGCTTGATTGGAAATACCCAGATAAAATGAATTTTTCCTTTATCTTCCTAAGCTGTATAGTTCTTACCTAGGAGAAAATACTGAAGGTGGATGCTTTACATTTCCTTTCATTAATTCACCACACATACGCATGTCTTACGTGTGGAGACTTCAAAAATGTGTACAAATAAAATTTTACTCCAGGATCTAACAGGGGAGACAGAGGATGTATATCAAGTATGTGAAACTGATATGGAAAGTACAACCAAAGGACACAGAATTCAGAGGAAGGGAGATCTTTACTTTTGACTTAGGAATGAAGGAAGGCAGTGTAGCTGGGCGTTAGACTCAGGGAGGTAGGGACAAGGGCACTTTAGGCACGGGGAAAGGAGGAGCAAGGTCATGATTCAAAAAGTGCAGTATGTGCTGAAGAGAGCAGTAAATGGCCCAGTCTGCTTAGAGCATATAAGGAGACGAGTTAGGGACAGGAGGGAGTGCAAAAACAAAGAAGTCTGGAGAAGTAAGTTGGGGTCAGCTGTGACTGTCAGGTTAAGAAATTTGAACTGTCTCTGTTGACATTGGTGAACTGTTGAATGTTGAAGATTTTGGGTAATAGGTTGATGTGGCATTATCAGAGATGTGCTTTTATAAGATTTAGTAGCATCATTCTGTAGAGATAAGCAGAATTTGAGTAGAAGACACCAGAAACAGTGAACAATGCAGTGAGTTCACATACTAGGTTCACAACCCTTAATTGTTATGAGGGTGAAAAGGAAGAGCAATGCAAAGGGCTTAGAACTGTACCTGGCACCCAGCATTAAACGCGTGTTAGCTATTATCATCATCATCATAGTCATTTTTGTTAACTATATGAAGGTGATGAGGACCTGAAGAGAGTGACCATATGAAGAAAGGTCAGGAGATGGACACTGTTGGACACTGTTACTACAGATTCTAGAAGTTGATGAGAATTGAACAGAGTCCAGGATGACTCTGAGGTTTTAAGCCTAGGTGACTGGAGGATAGAAACTGAAAAGTTAGAAGGAGCAGGTTTGGGGAAAGAAGAAGATTTTGGACACATGGAGCTTGAGTTTGAGTTCTGGGCAGCTTTCCAGTTGGAGATGTCCAGCTTGCAGGGCTGGAGAAATAGCAGAATTGGTAATGTATATTTGGAATTTAAGCTATAGAGATTATAGCTGAACCTGGGGAATAGATGGGAGGGAATCAAGGGAGAGAGAATGGACAGAAGGACCGGAAGAATGAAGCTTTGTGTCAAAATTGGAAACACAAAAAAAGTTGGACCCTTAAGTTGAGACATGTAGAAATGAACATGGTGGAGTCCTCTAGGTCAGTGTTCTTTTTTTTTTTCTTTTTAAAGATTTTATTTATTTATTTGACAGAGAGAGCACAAGCAGGGGGAGCGGCAGGCAGAGGCAGAGGGAGAAGCAGGCTTCCTGGCAAGCGGGGAGCCCGATGCGGGGCTTGATCCCAGGACTCTGGGATCATGACCTGAGCCGAAGGCAGATGCTTAACCGACTGAGCCACGCAGGTGCCCCTAGGTCAGTGTTCTGTAAGCTTTTTTGATTGTGCACCCCTTTCATCTGAGTTGGAGCTCCCATATAGAGTATTCTTTACTCTGAAGCTACTTATTCATTTTTTTGAATGTTAGTTTAATTAAAACTGCAGAATATCTATAACTTCCCTAATTCAGGCCTACATAACAAAGTAAGGTATCACTGTTAGCCCACATTTTTCTCAGAATACTTAGAGCACCATGCGTGATACATGATCTTGTGACAAGTTAAATGGAATGAGGGCATCGGTATCAGCCCATGGGTTGAGTATTCAGAAAACTAATATTAACATTTTCAGTGTGTGCCTTGATATGTAGAAGATTAGAAATACTGCCCTAAAATCTGGTAGCCTTCACTTGTTCTGAAAATGTACAAATATTTCCTTGAAATGTTACCTTGTAGTTCCTTGAAATTAGTTATATATATGTTTCTTTATACGTGTGTATGTAAAGCCTTAAGCTTTCTTATTTAAGTTTTAAGTATATACACACACACACCTCCATCCAGTGGAAAAGCTGGGGTTTTTTTTCTGAGTTGCATTGGGCTTAATCTTCACTGGTGTTAGCTTTATAAAGTCTCAAACGGCAGCCTCTGCATGAAGCAAAAATACACATGTAGGAATTTGACGGCATTTGCTTAGCAAGTAATATATAGCCACATGATCATGATAACATGGCTGAGCAGCATACAATGTAAATTACCAGGAATAGGATAGCCTCATCTGTAGGATTTAGCAGAATTTTTAATATAAGGCATGTATATTTAGTTTCTAGACTAGGTATGTTGTAATTATCCTCAATCTAAAATAAAGGTAATAAACTTTTCACTAGAGAAGGAGTGGTAAATTTCCAGCCACTCTACCTGATTGATTATTTATATCCTGAATTCCATGATTATTTCTCTCCTGGTAATTAATTAACTGGCCAAATACCCATGAAGCTACCCTTGAAGGTAGTTAAACAATGTAATAGTATGTAATGTTTATACGAAATAGTACTTTATAGTTAATGGAGTGATTTTATATTTATTCTCTCACTTAGTATTTACCTAAGGTAAGTAGGCAGAAGATTATTATCCCCATTTTGTGGGTGAGGAAATTAGAGGCAGAGCCTAGTGACATAAGCCCTGTGTTCTTTGCACTGCACCTTGTTACTGCCCGTGAAAAACAAGCTATAGCTATGTCTGTCTAATAGGACTAATTAATTCTTCCTTCCGCCTCCCCTTTGCCTGTGTGTGCTGCTTTTCCCGAAAAAGGAGACACATACTTTTTTCCGCCCAGAGTTCACATATAATCTTACATGAAGTGACTAAACAGGTTGATCATAAAAGGAGCAAATACATAGTCAAACTGAATTATATTTTTAAGTTTTTAAACACAGCCATCTTTCTTTTCAGAATAAAGCATAGTAGAGGGGCGCCTGGGTGGCTCAGTGTTTAAGCGTCTGCCTTCGGCTCAGGTCATGATCCCAGGGTCCCGGGATCGAGCCCGCATCAGGCTCCCTGCTCGGTGGGAGGCCTGCTTCTCCCTCTCCCGCTCCCCCTGCTTGTGTTCCCTCTCTCGCTCTCTCTCTCTCTCTCTCTGTCAAAAAATAAAATCTTAAAAAAAAAAAAAAAAAAGCATAGTAGAAATAGATAGGTACTAAATGAGTACCACCAGTGAGTGTGGTGGGAAATTGTCTTTCCTGAATCCTGAATTCACTGAGGTCAGGTAAGTATTTCACGAACTTTCCCCCCATAGATAAGAGGTTAGAGTTGGTGTTAGCTGTCCTGTGGTGTTCCTTAGTTGTGCAGATGCACACACATTTGGGCAGCTGCTAGATTTGTGTTCTTATCTGGAACTGCGGAGATTGGCATTTTTAGATGAGTCATGGTGTTCTTAAATAATCATTTGCTTTATATTTCCTAGCTGTGATTTATAATACTTGCCTTACCCCTAGTGAGGTAGTTAGAACAAAGGAATGCTGATTTCTTGGAGCAATGACTACATAATAAAAATAACATTGTCACCATGTTCACAATGTGGCAATAGCTATAATTTTGAAACACTGCATAGTATTGAGCCAGATGATTCCTCCTGTGAGTGTGCACCTATGGAAACATCTCCAACAAGGGGGGTAGGCTAAGGCTATTCCTTTGAACTAAAGGGAAAAGATAGAGTGACTTCCCATCATCAGGCCCCCAAAGAGTGAACTTGATCTACCAAACCTTTTCATCATCACTCTTGGTTGGTGACCAGATAACTCCGACTCCCAGTCCTGTGTGCAACTGTAGCTTTAACAAGCTTGAAAACCTTAACCTTTCCACTTTGAAATGTGTAAGAATCTGGCCACCTTGGCCTTCTGGAGTACTTTTTCCAGGAGAATGATCAGGAAAACTAAAGGTAAAAGGCTTGATGGACTTAATGTTGCAGGCTTCAAAGAGCCATACGTTCTTAAGTTTTGGGTCCTCTGTTGAGTAATTAATTCTCTGGAGGGAGGAGAACATGTGGTTTAAGAGCGCAGAATGGAGAATCCAGGCATGTGGGGTTTCATTCCAGCTCTGGCACGTGCTTGTCCTGTGACCTCCCAAGTCCCTCAGTCCATCTGGATGGAGTATCTTTATCAGATGGGAGTATTAGTACCTGTGCTGTGTATGTAGTGAAAAACAAATGAGATGGTGGAAAGAGAGCTCCTGTACGAAGTGTAAAGCATGTACAGATGTAAAGGATTAGCATAACCATCTCAGTTGCTTCGCCCTCTTTGAAGTAGTCTTTACACTCAGCTCCTGACAGCTATTATACATGGAGGTAGGAGGTGTAGTGCTTGTTTGGCTTGGAGGATTTGTTTCTTCTCCTACTCTTCTCATTTCCTTCCTTCCTTTCAGCATCTAAGGCAACCATAAAAGACACTACGCAGAGGGCAGAATTCAATGTGGCTGTGAATCAGCAGAATCCATACAGCCAAACCAATACAACCAAGCTCATTGACATTCTTACAACACCCGCAGGTTTTTAATTGAGAATTCTTTGCCCCCCCCCCCCCCGCAGTTTTTAGATGGATTAACTCATCAGCACAATCTCCCATTTTCCAGTGGAGTCTATGATTTAGATAATTATCTACATTCATGGCGCATTTTCTGAAGAAGAACAGCTTTCTCTCCTTCCGTACTCATTTTTGACTTTTCTATTGGATTACTGCACAAAGGTTATTGCACAGCTGGGTACAGGTACTTCAGAAGGGATTTCCCCATATGAACATTTCAGAGAAAAGCCAGAGTGAGGCCAAAGATACTTGGGGTCTTAAAATAGTTCTTGAGGAGCTTGTATTCTGTAGATTTGTGTTGAATTCCCACTATGAGCAAGGAATGTTTCCCTTGAGGATGTGCCAGAAACAAAGACAATTACGTAAGAACTGGGGAAAACATAGGAGCAGGGAAATTTTAGGCTTAAGAAATAACGTGCCAAATAATAATATGTCACACAAGTCTGAAGAAAGTGAATATGTTAATTGTAGAAATAGATTTTATTGGGTGCTGAGAATGGTTTTTTGGGGAGAAAAAAAATTTAGTGGCCGCTAATTAGTGAATGTGTATATTTAGTTTGTTATAGTTGTACTGTAAAAAGCAAGCTTCTTAACAGTGCTATTCCCAAAAAACCTTAACAAGGTTGGTTTCATTCCATGAAATAGTCTCAACAGTTCCTGCTTTCAGAACATGTTCGCTGTACTCCAGAGCTCAAAACAGAATCTTTATCTTGGGTGGTAGGGCCAAGTAGGGTGGATGCTGCCTAGACTCCTGGTCTCTTCTGCCCCCTAATGTAACAAACAAGATTTTCTTTTGAAGGACAAAGCAGCCACACACACTCCTAGCTTACAGAAGTCTGACATGTCCAAGGAGACATGTTCTAGGAATTTAAATGTTTTTGGATTAGTCTGGAGGGAAAACCTGCATAGCTATTGTCATTGATATTCCTGGGGATTAAAATTTGGAGCATTCCTAGTTATTTCCATTTGAATTGTTTGCTTATTTGGAAGAGTACACTCATTCTAAATTTAACAGTTTAAAGGGCTTTACAATTTATTTCATGTTTATAAGAGAGATGGGAAAAGATTTCTGTGTATTTGTTTCTATGCATCTGAAGCCTGGACTCTTAGAAATTACGTTAACAACAAAGTCTGAATTAGAGGAAGAAACAAGTTGGGTTACTTGCTACAGTACCTAAGGGAGATCGGTCTTTGGGCTTGGTGCTCTGCTTGAGACCATTCAGGCCAAGAGTAGGTGTCTTGCCTTGCTCTCAGCAGTGAAGATGATATACCATCTGGCACTTGTATGATGCTTCGTATTTTTCAAGGCTTTCCAGCATGTATTTTCCTATTTGTGTGCTGCAGCTGCCCTGTGAGGTGCTCCTACAGGTGAACAGAGGCCCTAAGAAGTTAAGTGATTTGCCTAAGATCATAAACATAGCAAGTTAGTAGCCAGAGAGCAAGAACCTCTAGGTCCAGTCCATTTTCTTTATGTATTTCCCTGTACTTTACTGCCCCCCACTGTTCACAACTGAGTATTTATAGGTGCTACTGACGGACCTGGAGACATGCAAAGGGGAAGGATAAAATAGGAAAGAAAAAAGCGACAGAGCTTGGAAAGAGACAACAGAAATAAGAAGAGGATGTTTATATGATAGTAGATAGGAGTGCCATTAGCATTTTCTATTACTGTCACAGAGATGATGGGAGCAAGTGGATAAAAATTATCTTTTGGGTTAAGGATTTGAGTCATTGGTCCCAGCCAAGACTGCTCGTCTCTCTGAAGAGTTTGAATATATGCAAACCTTAAAACAGTGCAAAAAGGGAGAATGAACGAGTTATAATAAGGCAAGAACAGAATTGTAGAGCCTTTGTGTTTCCGACTCCACCATTTACTATATTGTGCCCTTGAGCAAGTAACTAATCCTTAGCTTTCATATTTGTAAAATTGGAATAATATTGATATCTTTATCCCTGAGCTGAGTGAAGATCAGTTGAGGGTAATGTATGTGACAAGTATTTTTTGTAAACTCTACAGCTCTTAAGTTGGCATCGAAACATTCTTCAGAATCACACTTCTCACTTCTCCTGGGCACGCACAAATACAGGATCCTGCCAGAAGCAGGAAGAGGTTATTCTCAGGATTTCTAAATCTGAGAAGGGATCTAGTAGGCAAAATGCCTCTTTGTTTTAGGATACAGTTTAACTCAGGCTACTGGCACTATTTCTGTCTCCAGCTCAAGTCAGAATTCTCTTTCAGGCTCAGAGCCTGAAAAACCAGTAACTCACCATTCTTCCTGCAAGAATTTATTCACTCTTACTAGGTTGGAGAGTCAAAGAGATTAACCCAGACACTCCTTTGGGGCAGAGGGGGCTGGCCCAGTTCACTCCTAATGGAGGCTGAACAGGTGAGGGAGCTGGGTAACAGCTGTGTGCTGTAGGGCAAGCTTCTCAGCCGCCGCTGCTCAGGTGCCGCATCAGTAAATGAGGGGTAACACCTCTTCTGTCATGGAAGGATTCAGTGAAAGAAAACACTTAACAGTTTAGACCTGGGTTCTGAATGTTACCTGATCCTTTTTTTTATAAAGGGCCAGATGATACTTTTGGCTTGCAAGTCATACAGTTTATGTTGTAACTCTTCAACTATACTGTTGTAGCGTGAGAGCAGCCTTCAGCAGTGTCAGCGAATGAGGGTGCAGTCTTCCAATAAAACTTAATTTATGCGAACAGACTGCAGGCCCGATTTCGGCCTGTGGGCTCTCATTCCCAGACCCTTGCTTTAGGAGTACTCCACTGAAATATTTTGATTTTTTTCCTCTGTCACACAAAATAGTGTCTTAACTGCTGTCATATATGCAGGGGTGGTTTAAGTTGAACATTAATGACCAAATGAGGAAGAAAGTATGTGAAGTAAGATGTTTACATATCATTTTCTCTTCCACAGAAACAGATCTTGAAGTGTTCTGTTCATGCTTTCCTATCAGTTTAATTATGCTTATACCGGTTGCTATGCCTTCACGTTTTTCCATTTATAACTGTACTATGATCTGGCCCTTGCTTAAAAGATGACGTTGTAGTAGATAGCAAACAGAAACATGTTTTTGTTTTTGAAGGAAAAACGTTTCTGCTGCCAATTTAAAAATGTGTCCTTGTGAATAGATCTTTAGGGAGAATAATGTGCAGCTAGTTCCAACCCTTAGTCTTTTGGGAAGCATGGTTCTTCCAGTAGGCAGTTTGAAAAACAACTTCATACTTAGCTTTTCGGAGCTAGAAACAGACATACCCTCAAACATTGAACTTGGCATTAATCAGGGTTGGGGAAAACGGTCTCCAGTTAGGCTATGTTATTCATTCTTATAGTGGTGGGTATAAAACCACAAAACCAGTAAGTTTGACTAGCTGGGATCCAGTTATGTAAGGGTTTAGAACTTAAGTAGTAAGGTTTCTGGCACTAAGCTTAGTGCTTTCTTGCATGATTAAGTAGATGAGCTTAAAGACTGCCAACCTCTCTTTTCTCTCTAATCACCCTGCCTTCTTTTGTATTCATTCATTTATTGCATCCTCAAGTGGTCAAGTGAAGGTCTTCCATACCAGACCACCCCTTTGGCATATTTGTTCAGTATACATTGCTCCTGGGGTGGCTTAGTGGAATGACAGGCCAGTTCACAAACACAGGTCTTTTAGTTTCCAGAGTAGTGCTATTTTTCTCCTGAAATTGTCGATTTGAGATTGGTTTTATTGTAGAGAACATATGCCTCCTTAAGTCTTGAAATGCTCTTTAGCCATGGTTGATAATGGCATATGTCCTTAGGTCCATCTGTACAAACATTAGAACCAAATTGTCTGTTAGTGGAATTGTTTTGTTTCAGAAGTCTTAGTTCTCAAATTTCATTTACACTTTTCTTTGTAGTGTGGAAGAATATCTAAAATGGCAAGCACAAATAAGCTTAAATCCTACCCCTTTCTTAGCCATCTAGTTATTCATGTTAATAGCCTTTCTTTCTCTGTATCTCTCACTCACCACTTGAAATATAACATCCCAACAGTTTTGGCTAATTCAAATAAACCTGGAATTAACTTCAATAAATACTTTAACAGTACTGGAACATAATAAAATGCATGTGAAAGTGCTGCCAGTTGGGCAAAATAAAAAGCATGTCATCTAATGACAGGAAGACATGATCAAAATGCGAGTCACAAAGGGAGTGAAGAAGATAGGTGCTTTGAACATAGGGAGATACACAGGAATGATTGGGGTTGCTTGTGGTCTAAAGGCTGCAGGTTGGATTTTGCAGGGGGGATGGTCATTAAAGGGAAACATGGTACCAGTGTTTAGATTTTTCAGTCAAAACTGGGCTAGGATATATTTGCTTGCATTTGACAATGAGAGTGTTGTTTTTAGGTGAAACCTGATTTCCTGGACTGGGTCAGCTCTAGTACTTTAATAGGAAGCAGCGTTGGTCAAGGATTGGGTTTCATTTCAGGGGAGCTTTCTTTGACTTTTTTCCTTGAACAGATATGTTAGGGTTTTAGGTATTATCTCCCAACAACATCTATTTGGTTTTAGTTATTTCAAAGACTGTATAGTGGGTTTAGTGAGGTATATGCCAAGAAAAGAGAGCTACAGTCTAATGGTACAGAGTTTTAGAAACCAGGGAATATTGCAATAAAATCTTATATTTCTTTGTATTTTATGGGGTTGATCACTTTGATAAGTCCTGTTTCGTGTCTGATTGTATCACTGAGGGGAGGATTTGGTGAGCCATGGTACCTGCTCAAGAGCAAGAGCTTGAAAGATTTCCAGGATCTTTAAAAGAGGATCACTCTGCTTCTAAGATGTTTTGAAAACTGTTTAGGTCTTTTTCTTTCTTCATCAATGATAAAGAGTAACTGGATATTAGAGTGACAGCTAGATTTTTCCATCCTTGAATGATCTGATTGAATCATCTTATCTCCTCCATGATTTTCTCATTTTCCTGCTAATGAATGGCCAAGCAGAGGTATTTGCCCTCCTTCTACTTACCTTTTGTCATGAATTTTTCCAGCTTTACTAGTCTGTCCTGGTCACCTTTCTGAGAAAGTTCTGTCTTTCAAAGATTTATACTCAGGAGTGGTATGCACCCATGTTTCCAGTAAACAGTCTGCCTTGCAACTTCAGGGCGTGGGGGATGGGGGGCGCGTTGTGGCCTTCCTATCCTGTCCTTTTATCTTAAATTCACTTTAGTAAGTCAGTTTCAGGTGGATTTCTGATTGTTGTCCTTCTTATTTTAAAGGCCCAGAGAGAACCTCATTTATTCTGAGCTTCCCAGAATAACTTCTATAACCAGCCACTTCCTTTGGTTGTGAGGCAATCCCGTTAAGTCTATTTCAGGGCCAGCCTTTCCAGGAGACCTCTTTTTCTCAGAAAGGCGGTACCTAGCAACTCTCTTGCCCCTTCATTCAGGAGTAATCAGTCAGACTGTGTGCTAGACTCTGTGAGAGATCCAGAGATGAATCATATTCAGGTCCTACCCACAAGGAGCTTGTAAACCAGAAGGGGAAATATGATAAGACACACACATAAATAATGATCATACAAGATAATATGGTGATGGCAGAAAGAGGTGCAGATCCAGGGCTCTGAAGGTTCACAGGAAGGAGTGATCATGTCCGGATGGGGATGTTTAGAGAAGACTTGTGGACAGATGGCAGTTGAGTTGAGCATTGGAGAAACAGCCTTTTTGTGATGGACTTTGAGTCTTCCCTTTCTAGCTTTGCAAAGCAAACTGTTTTTAAAAGCAGATAAATTAATAGATATTGGGAGTTGAGATTATTTCTGGCAACAACCATTCGATACTTCGTCTGATCCTTTCATCTTTATTAAACAGTTAAACAGACATCTTATTCAAATATTATAAAGTAATTAACATGAATGATAAGTCTAATATTAATAATGAATTGAATCTGGGAAATTCTATACTGCATGTTTCTTTTTTAAAGATTGATTGATTTATTTTAGAGAGCACGAGCGGGAGGGGCAGAGGGAGAGGGAGGGAGACTCTCAAGCAGACTCCCTGCTGAGCGCGGAGCCTGGTACAGGGCTCTGTATCTCACGACCCTGAGGTCAGGGCCTGAGCTGAACTAAGTGTCAGATGCTTAACTGACTGCGCCACCCAGGCACCCCAAAAGTCACCTGTTTTTGTTGTCGTTGTTGTGTTTGTTTGTTTAAAGTAGGCTCCATGCCCAGTGTGGAGCCCAGTGTGGGGCCCAGTGTGGGGCTTGAACTCATGACCCTGAGATCAAGACCTGAGCTGAGATCAAGAGTTGGATGCTTGGGCGCCTGGGTGGCTCAGTTGGTTAAGCAACTGCCTTCGGCTCAGGTCATGATCCTGGAGTCCCGGGATCGAGTCCCGCATCGGGCTCCCTGCTCAGCAGGGAGTCTGCTTCTCCCTCTGACCCTCCCCCCCTCATGCTCTCTCTATCTCATTCTCTCTCTCAAATAAATAAATAAAATATTAAAAAAAAAAAAAAAAAAAGAGTTGGATGCTTAACTGACTGAGCCATCCAGGTGCCCCTATGCTGCATGTTTCATGAGTGATCTAAAGCAATGCACTTGGTCTTAAGGCAGTTTTGTTGTCAACTGTATATAAATAGCTTTGTCCTGTGATAGAGATAGCAATTTAACATGGAATAAAAAGGATCGTGGGAGTGCCTGGCTCGTTCATTCAGTTGAGCATCTGACTTTGGCTCAGGTCATGATCTCAGGATCCTAGGATCAAGCCCCAGCTTTGGGCTCTGGGCTCATCCGGGAGTCTGCTTTTCCCTTTCCCTCTGCCCCTCCCCCTGCTCATGCTGTCTCGCTCTCTCTCAAAAAAAAAAAGGATCCTGAAATACTAGTCTTTCTACTTTCAAATACATACCTTCTCGTTACCCTAGAAAATGGATCTGGCATATATTCCATGGGCTGTAGATGTTATGAATAGGCCATTTCTGTAGCAAAATCAACTTAGTTGCAATTAATGTATTTAATTACTAAAGTCAGAGTGGTAAGATTAACTAAGGTTGGTCTATATTTTTTAGCTTGTTGGGGTGTTTAGTGAGCAAAATTTGTTTGCTCATTAGGTTTCATTATTTTAATCCTGAGCCTCAGTCAGAAAATATTGAGAACACCAGTTTGTTTTCATAAAATCTTTTGCTTGAGGGACACCTGGGTGGCTCAGTTGGTTAAGCGTCTGCCTTCGGCTCAGGTCATGATCCCGGAATCCCGGGATCCTGGAATCGAGTCCCTCATTGGGCTCCTTCTCAGCAGGAGCTTCTTTCTGCTTCTCCCTCTGCTTGTGCTCTCCCTCTCTCTCTCTGACAAATAAATAAACTCTTTTAAAAAAAATCTTTTGCTTGAGATTTGGTCTAATTTTTTTTTTAAGATTTTATTTATTTATTTGACAGAGACATAGTCTCATTTTTAAAGCCCCATGTAATGACTCTGCTTTGAGGAAAACCTTTTTTTTTTTTTTTAAGATTGATTGATTTATTTGAGAGAGAGAGCTGGGCAAGGGGCAGAGGGGGAGAGGGTGAGAGAGAAGCCACAAGCAGACTCCCCACTGAGCACAGAGACCAAAGCGGGGCTCCATCCCACAACCATGAGATCATGACCTGAGTCACCCAGGCGCCCCAAGGAAAACCTTTTGAATAAAAGTAGTCAGTGTTTCTAGGAATTTATAGTAACAATTTACATTCTTTCAAGAGGTATTAAAAGAATTACCTACTAATCATCTCTGTGCAGAGATGCTAGAAATCATGTTCCTCATGAGAAGATCTTCTGTTTCTGATGAGAATACCTTTGTTTTTGAAGACAGGAATTTATAAAAAGAGGTTTCTGGATGGAAAAATCATAAGGGCTATAACTCTAAATCCAGAGCTTAATTGGAACTTTGCAAATATAATTTAATATAAAGAAGAACACTCAGAGCTGTCCAGAGATGGAAAAGGGTACCTTACCAGTAAGCCAGTTTCCCAGACCGGGGAGGGAGATGCTCAAATTGAAGCTGAATGACCACTTGGGATGGGATTGAGGGGGTTGGCTGAGGTTGGAATAGAGCTGTGAGCCTGTTTTTAGAGGGGTGAGCCTCAGTGGCTCTTGATGTCTTTTTTTTAAGTCCTAAACTTTTATGATGCAATAAAATGCAAAGGACATTATTATTGACTTGTATATTTTGCCATTATCCATTTGTGATTTTCTAATGCAGATGGGCCTCTGAAGTTAGAAATTTAACCTTTTTTTTTTTTTTTAAGATTTTATTTATTTATTTGACGGAGACACAGCGAGAGAGAGGGAACACAAGCAGGGGGAGTGGGAGAGGGAGAAGCAGGCTTCCCGCCGAGCAGGGAGCCCGATGCGGGGCTCGATCCCAGGACCCTGGGATCATGACCTGAGCCGAAGGCAGACACTTAACGACTGAGTCACCCAGGCGCCCCATAGAAATTTAACCTTTAATATATTTCTCAGTTCCAGAAAGACTTGCTAACTTCTGTTTTGTACCTAACCCTCATTCCCAGCAGTGTGTGGCTCTGAGCCAGCCAGATTCATTCATGATCTATTGACTGCACAGATGTTTGGGAACTGATCACAGCAGCACATCCTTAGTTGGGATAGCTCATAATTTAAAAGCAAGACTGTCCACAGACAAAATTTAAAGGTGCTTCTTGAAGTGTGAGCCTTTGTAATGTTTGTGGGAACAGATTAGAGGACAGCCGAAACTTGTTACCAACTTTCTAAAGCTAACTCAAACTGAACCCTACCCATCATTAGCAAGTATACAAAGATATCACACTGGCAGTGGTGTGGTGTGCATCTTCTTTCACTGTAGCAGTTTGTGTGGCAAATTTTGCTAAGATCAGGCCTTTCCGTGGAGCCATACAATAAAAGGTTAGATTCTTTTTTAAGTTTTTGATATTTACTTTTATTTCTAGAAAGATTTTTTGTTTGCGCCATTTTGAAAGGTTAGAGTCTAGGGGCACCTGGGTGGCTCAGTTGTTTAAGCGTCTACCTTCAGCTCAGGTCACGATCCCTGAGTCCCGGGATCGAGCCCCGCATGGGCTCCCTGCTCAGGGGAGAGCCTCTGCCCCCCCCCCCCCCCCCCCCCCAGCTTGTGCTCTCTCTCTCAAATAAATAAATAAAATCTTTTAAAAAATAAAAATAAAAGGTTAGAGTCTCTCTTCACTGTAATCAGTACCTTGTAAGTATCTATTAAAAATAAACTTGTTTAGGTTGCTTAGATTTCTTTGATCTCAGTATATGTAGGAGAATAGTGTATAGACCCTGTGCATACAGTGATGAATGAAAATGTCATGGGAGCTGAGCTGAGAGGACCATACTTGGTTATTGAGGACTGAAGATTTTATCTAGTCATTTCAACTGTGATTCAACACTCTTCACTTTAATTCCCTCCAGAACCTCCAAGATCATACTGCTTCCTAGTACTTAAGAGTTCCTGTTGATGTATAGAGCTGCTTGTTGGCCTCCAGCACCAGAAATTGGCTCCAAATCTTTTCCCATTACATCATCACCCACTAATGTCATTACACCAGAGTGAAATCTGCTTTGAAGATTGTACTCTTGTTTTCCTTCCATCTCTTTCCTCTCATCATTTCCTTTAGAAGGAAAAAGAAAAAAAAAATTAGAGACCTCTTGGACAATCCCAGGCAAACATTTAAGGGGGAATCAAACATCCTCAGTCTAAACCTAGATTTATCAGTCTTCATTCCACTCTGCTGATGGAGAGTGATCTGCCCATCATGTGTCCTTATGGAGTCTAGAAAGGAACACGTTTGGTCATGTGACACCTGACTTTGGTGCTTTTCTCTCAGCCCTTCAGAACTAGTTCTTAATGATTTACATAGCTCTCTGCCAGCATCTTGTCACTGGCCTGTTAAACTTTTTAAAATAATTTCCCAGAATAGAAATTCTTAGGACATCACTAAGTTTCTTATTCTTTGTGTTTAATTAAACTGTTTCTTGCATTTAAGTATTTGCCAGATAAGCATTTAAGCCATCTGGAGTTTTTTACTTTCCCCTTGTAAATCTTATAAAACTTACAATATTACCTACAGTTAAAATTGATACAGGGATCCTTACTCATCTTCCCTCCCCCATCACAAAAGCAGTTGATTGCATGCAGGTTCTGACCCTCTTTTCTCTATCCTAAATTTCATTCCCCATTGTTTTTCAACCACCTTTAAAGCTTCCAGTTGATGGTGTGCTTTGGCTTTTTCCTAACAGAAAGGTTCAGGTAAGGAAAGAATTGGGAAGTAGTTTCAGTTCAGAGACTTGGTGCTACCCACTCAATTATTGGCCAAGGCTTTAGCACTTCTGTGCCCTCTGAGGCAGATTAGCTTGAGATTAGAAGAAATAATAATCAACAGTAGCCTCTAAGAAATGGGACCACAGTGTCTAAAACAAAAGAATAAAATGGGCTCTTAAGACTTGGGTTTACATTTCTGTACAGTATTAGTCTTTGGGACCCTTAATCTATCTGCTGCAGGCTATGGCATGGAGTGTGAGAAACCATGGTGAACTTGAAAAAAACATTGGAGGGAACAGCATTGAAAATTACGGACCAGACTAGGGCACCAGCCAGTTGCCCTTTTTGTCTCCTCCTAAGATAAGACATTAAAAGGCCTTGATTCATACTAAGATTTCAGTTTGAATTTCTAGTAATTTTAGGTTTTCTAGTTAGAGCTCCTTGATAGTCTCTGTGGTATAAGTTGGATAGAAGGGGAAACTTTTTCCATATGTTTTTGCTAACATTTAAGTCTGTGTTAAAAAACCTCTTCAGCACAATTATATACCTTCTCAGATTGAAAAATTGAATTAGTGAAAACAGCCATAAGGAAAGATATAAATAACTTGGACAGAAAGTCTGTCTTTATTACTTCTAATGTAGCTCATGTGTGTGTTTGTTTTCAGTTGTCAAAATGTCCACAGAAGGAGGATTTGGTGGTACTAGCAGCAGTGATGCCCAGCAAAGCCTGCAGTCCTTCTGGCCTCGTGTCATGGAAGAAATTCGGAATTTAACAGTGGTAAGAAAGAACGAGAAACTTGCAGAGTGTAAAGAGCTGTGAGATGAATAACCCAGTACTTAGAGTAAAACATTTTTAATCTCAAACGCATAGGCATAGTTCATTCCTGACCTCTGGGTGGGAACATGAAAATATAATTCACCTTAGGTGAGGTGACTACAAGGATTTTTTTTTTATATCTTAGTGGCTTTCCTTAGGCATGTGGGTGGATAGTGGATGCTGTGGCTCAGAGGTACTAGCTTAATGTGAAGTGTATCTTTTAGAGATGCAGAAGAGCAGAACTCTCACCTTCCTTTAGTAGCTGTAGCTCATTTCTTAGTCCTGATTCAGTGGCCCTGCCAAATTTCTAGAATCTGGTAAACACTATTGGGCAATTTATTCAACAACAAATCTATTGTAAGCAGGCACTCTTTCTGGGTGTTAAAAGATACACTTAGATCAGGGTTTCTCAACAGCAGCTTTATGGGCATTTTAGGCTGGATAATTCTCTGTTGTGAGGAGCTGTCCTGTGCATCATAGGATGTTTAGCAGTATCTCTGGCCTCTACTCATTAGATGCTAGTAGCAATCCTCCTCCCCAGTTGACAACCAAAAATGTCTCTGGACATTGGCAGATGTCTCCTGGGGGCTAAAGTCATCTCATTGAGAACCACTGGCTTAGAAGAATCAAATATTACCCTGGCCCCTGTGGAGCTTACAATCTAGTAATTACAATCAGTTATTTATTCAGTGAATATTTATTAAATACTTACTGAATCAGACACAGTAATGAGTCTGAAGCAGTAAAAGGTCAAAGTGCTCTGGGATTACAGAGGACATAGTGCTTATTCCTCCCTGGTTGAGTTAGGGAGGCTTTAAGTAAAGGGGACATTTTTTTGGATCTTGAAATATGAGAAGCGTTCACCAGATGGAAAGGATAGGCAAGTATATCTTCAGCAGAGTATGGCATTCGTAAAGGCCTGGAGGCCCAGAGGGGAGGGCCTTATGTTTTGAGGACCAGCAAGAAGTTCAGAGTGGCTCGGGGTTACTATGTGGGTAGTGCGATGGGGGTAGGAGTAGAGTGGTATGGCAGTGGTAGCAGGAGGTGTGATAACATTAGAATTAGAAAATTTTCAGAGTGTAGTGTTAGTTCCTTAATGAAAAATGTTCCATTTGGTGTCATTTTAGCAAATCCTGAAGGATCTCTCTGTTTCAGATGTGTCATTCCTGCCCTGAAGGCATTAAGCATCCTGGCAGAGGAGACACTGGACCCCTTCCTAATGTAGAACTAATTTTGCGCTTTCTTAGAGCTAGTGGCCTTTAAACCTCAGACATATGAGGTCAGTTTATTTGTTTACTCAACAAATACTTACTATATACCTGCTGTGGCCGTGCTGGATACTGTGGATCCAGTAGTGAGCCCTACAGACAAGATCATTGCACTCACAGGACATGCATGCCTGTGGGGGAGGTAAACTGAAACAAGTAATGAGTAAATAAAATAAAATAACTTCTCATTATGGTAAATGCCCCCACTGACTTCAGGGATTAAAAAAAAACAACAAAAACCAATCCAAGATTCATATTTTGATGTACTTGTGGGTCGCGTTTGTTTATATGGGGCATTTTCAGCAACTGAACTTGGCGTGGCCTTTCTCAGAGTGGCTTGTGTTCACAGATGAATTTCCACTGAAAATTCATTGTTTCTTTTCTGTAGTGTAAAGGTGGTAGTTATCTATACTGTATCAGATGTAAGAGAGAGGAGGAAAAGAAATGATTAAGTAAAAAGTAGGGTGTTTTGTTCATATTTTAAGTGGGTAATCTCACAGTAAAGCTCATGAGGTTTTAGTGCAGGAGTTGGCCCGGTGTAAAGCTAGTGCCCTCCTGGGCTGTGGTGGGATTAGGCCCGTGCCGCAAGTCTGTACTCCAGCTTGAGCTAGAAGCAAAAATCCAGGATCAGGCAAGTGGCCGGATAAACTCCGGAGATTCCAGCTCAGCACTTAACTTTTCTGTATTTTAAGTTTTGATTTTTTAAAAATTGTGGTAAAAAACATACAACAAAATGTACCATCTTAACAATTTTAATTAAAATGTGTACAGTTCTGTAGTGTCAAGTTTATTCACATTCTTATGAAAGCGATCTCCAGGACTTTTTCATCTTGCAGAACTGAAACTCAAACATAAGTGGGATCATACAATATTTGTCTTTTTGTGACGGGCTTATTTCACTTAGCATAATGTCTTCAAGGTTCATCTGTGTTGTAGCGTGTAACAGGATTTCTTTCCCTTCTGAAGCTGACTAGTATTCCATATATATGTGTGTGAACCACATTTTGTTTAGCTATTCATCCGTCAGTGGGTGTTTGGGTTGCTTCCCCCTCTTGACTGTAGTGAATGATGCTGTTAGGAATATGGGTATTCAAATTCAGAGACTCGGCTTTGATTTTTATTCGACTTGGCTTAATGTTCAGGTTTGATTGCCAAAAAAGCAGATTGTGGTGTTAACCAACTTTTGTTATTTAGACAGCTAGCTAGTCCACCAGAGGTTCAAAGTGGATTACTTTGAGGGATTCAGTTTTGGTTCATGTTTATGAATGAAGAGAAAGACCAGCAAGGAGGGCAGTTGTCTTTAATGATTCTTCTGTTGATGACTGTAGTTTTCTCCCCTTGACAAAGACTCCTAGACCACTACCATGGGATCCCTTACATCAGACGCTTAGAACAAAGTTTGGCATTTAATAGGTGCACAGTAAATGTTTGAATGAATCAGACTCCTCCACCTCAGATTTAGTGTGAAGCAACATCAGTGCCAAATTTGAGAATACAGCCTAGGAAAGTTGGGGTGTCTTTCCCTTTGTAAGACTCTTATTTTGCCCTCTGCCTGTGGCACATAAAGGCATCTGCTTCTCTGACTGCACCTCGGCCTGTGTAACGTGGCCAGACATTTTGCATTTAGACTGTGCCTTTCCAGAACTCAGCAGCACTTACAACCAGACTTCCTCAGATATGTTAGAGCCTCTTAGGTTGACATCTCAAAATGTCTAACAGATTTTTTTAAAAATTCATATGTTCCGACTGTCCAAACAAAAATAAAACTTTTGAGAATATTCATAAGGTGTTGTGGTCTCTAAGACTGGGACAAAGATTGTTCCAAAAACAAATTGAAGTTTGCTAGATGATCTATTTCATGATGTATTGGGAACTCTGGCCTCAATCATTTTGGTCTGAGCTTTGCAAAAGCAATTTATCTTTCATCTCCACTTGGCCATTATGTTCTTCTCACTCTTAAAAGCACTGTAATTGTCCATAAATTCAGGTGACGTTCAGCTGGGATTGAAGTTGGTTAAAAATCATACCAAAATGATTGTCCGCTAGGATGATTGTGCAAAATACTGTATTCCTGCTCAGCGGGGCTCTGGGAACATTAACAGACTTCTTGGCATTGAGTTTTACTCCTCTGAAGACGTTTTGAAGGTGGGGAAGAAAAAGCTAAGTTTGGTTTTTTGAGGGCAGGTGGGGAGGCAGCAACGCTAAATCTTGAAAAAAATCTCATCCACCCCTTATTCCTTCCATCCCTTTCAGCCTTCACTTAGCTGTAATTTGATGCCTAGGCCACTTTCTTTTAATTGCCAGGTACATCTTTTCATTCTTTGGTGCCTTCAGATTGGACAATGACATTTCTAACATTACAGTCAAACCAGATAACCATTTAAATAAAACCTTGGAAATGAAAGTTTGTGGACTGTTAGAAAATAGGTCTTGTGCTGTTTGAGCCCTTCCTGTAAGAGCAGTGCCGCCTAAAGGTTACTCTGTATGAACCACACGGGGATCTTGTTTAGAATACAGATTCTGATTTAGTACGTTTGGAGTGGAACCTGAGATTCTGCATTTCTTTTGAGTTTCCAGGTGATGTCATTGCTGGTCTAAGGACCTCACTTTGAGTAGCAAGGCTTTAACCCTCATTGTGGGTCATAGTCATCAGGGGAGTTTTCAAAACACATGGTACCTGGACTCCACCCCTTAGAATTCCTGGTTCAGTTACTCTGGGGTAGAGCCCAATCCTCTTGTTTTTCAAAAGCTCCCCAGGTGTTTCTAACAGGCAGTCAAGGTTGAGAATCACCGCTTTGGAGAGGATTAGAATCTTGACTTCGCTGGTGGTCCTGACTGGGTAGGCCTGGAAAAGATTTCTCATCATTATTTGAAACTCCGGATATTCTTTAGTGTAGCCTGAGACCCATTGACTTTTCCTTGGCTCCAGATTCTCATTGAGTGAATTCAGACTTCTTGAAACTTGGCAGTTTCAGATGGCAGCATTTTTAATGTAGTTCTTTGGTTGTGGTCAGGAGCACGAGAATTTTCTGAGAGAATCTGTTCTTCCACCTTGCTGATATTACTCCCAAGAGTAGGGGAAAAAAAGTATGTGTCAGTTGTTCTTCCACTTGGATCAGCATCAGGAGAAGCTAAATGGTATTCACATCAGTTGCATGGTTGCCAGTGACAGGGGTCACTGAATTGAAAGGCAATTAAATGGACCTCAACCTATGGCTGGTGAGAGTGCTGCCCTGTCCAGTAAGCTTGTCGTAAATCCTTACACGTGACTGGAAAGCTAGGATGAGATTATAGAAGACTGGGTTGTTGTCAGCGATAATGAACCACACATGCATATCTGAAGATTCACTTCACACACTGCCCCTTGAGATCTCAGGGTTTGGGGATCATGAGAAAGTTTCCCAAAAGAAAAGGTTTTTGAGGGGGAGACTTAGAGCAGGGTTTTTTGGTAAATTTCTGCCTCATTTT
Organism: Phoca vitulina; assembly: GCF_004348235.1. Classification (NCBI taxonomy): domain Eukaryota; kingdom Metazoa; phylum Chordata; class Mammalia; order Carnivora; family Phocidae; genus Phoca; species Phoca vitulina. The sequence continues at coordinate 69,927,152 of NW_022589705.1, read as the reverse complement.
TGATCTCTCCAAGGTTGGGACCTTTTGTTGTTGGTTTTGATTGAAGAATAGTCTCGTAGAAATTCTAAAAGCAATATTCTTCTCTTTCAGGTTGGGGAAAGAGGTCGTCTTATCAGCTTTGGGCTTTGGTTAAGAAACTTTAGAGCCCGGGCACCTGCGTGGCTCAGTCGGTTAAGTGTCTGCCTTTGGCTCAGGTCATGATCCCGGAGTTCCAGGATCGAGCCCCACATTAGGCTCCCTGCTCATCGGGGAGTCTGCTTCTCCCTCTGACCCACCCCCTCTTGTGTTCTCTCTCAAATAAATAAAATCTTAAAAATCTTAAAATATATTGTTAAAAAAATTCTACATGTGAGTGAAATCATACAGTATTTGTCTTTCTCTGACTGACTTATTTAAAAAAAAAAAAAGAAAAAGAAATTTTAGAGCAGTCATGTGGAAATACATTAAATAACCAAGCCCAGTGAGAGTGCACGTGCAAGCAAGTTAGACCGTGTGGTCATAATCTTGTGCTGTGTGTATCATCCTGGGAGGCCTTCCAGAGGAATTATCCCCAGCATTCTCCTTGGCGTTTCTGTTTCGCATCATCATTTTGTGTGATCTGCCACACAAGAAGGAAGACCAGTGATTGATTTCTGTGGTTAAATGTTTTTTTAAATCCCTTTAGGGTCTGGCCCCAGTCCAGCATCCTCTTACCCGCTGCTTCTCTCTGTACTAAGATCATACATTTAAAACTTAAATAGGCCATGTTTTTTGTGTTGCTGTACTTCTGCTTCTGTCTGAATGACATTCTCATACTTTTCCAACAAGCAAGTTTTGTAACATCCCTTAGACACAGTTCAGATGTCAGCCCTTCTGCGTAGCATTTGCCAGCTCCTCTCGTTCATTCCAACCCCTCCCCCTGCCCTGCCAGCAGGTTATTTCCTTTCTTGTCCCTGTGGGATTTTATACCCCCACCCTACTATAGCATAGGGGGTTATAATATTTTTCTATGGCAGTCTCTCACAATTAAAATATAATCCGTTCAAGGGTAAGAATAGATTTGCATCTTTTACACAGTAGCAGGTACCATACACTCACTTGTAGTTACTGAGTTGCATGAATGAGTCAATGAAAGAGGAGAAAAAAATAAGAACAGAAAGAATATATCCTGCTGTCTTTTTTGGTGAGATTTTAATAATTTGGACTTGTAAAGCCCTGCCACTCCAGTGTTAGTTTTAGTAGAGACTTCATGGAAAATGTTTTACCTAAGCTGGAAAGGGAAAAGATTAGAAAAAAAAATGGTGTTGGAGGTTTGTAGAGGTGAGTGGTCCCATGCCGCTTGTTGGGTTTGTGAGGAGAAATCTAGTGTTTTAGTGTGCCTTTTATCATAATAAAACTCTTCCTTCTGTAGTCATAAAAATGGATTCTGGGGAGGCTGGTGACCTTTTTCCAAAAGGCCCCACTGCCTTCTTTGACATATAGTTGAGGGTTTCTGTTGGTTTTGGAAAAGAAAGTTCGCTTATGCACATTCATTATACTAAATCTCAAATAATAGCTGCTCCTTCCATAACGTGATGGTGCAAATTCCCAGGTGAGCACCTTGGGCTTGGTGAGTCACATTTCAGACCACTTATAGAATCTGGCACTTAACACCTGGGCCCAGTAGGGGTTTCACTGATTTTAGCCAATCTCTGCCTTTGCACCCTTCTCTTCACTGCAGCTTTGAAACGCAGAATTGATTTTTATTTCTAGAATTACATCCATCACTGGGCATGTGTTTGAGTACCAGTAGTATCAAAATAAAAAAGGGCTTAAATCGCAAAGAATTGAAGTAGTGCTGGTGAAAAAGCCCTTTCCTAAATCCTATCCACAGTAAAGTCATGTGGTTTCCTCCCAGCCCAGTCTTGTTTGTTAAAGAAAGAAGTGCCAGGGCTGTTCCAAAAAGGCAGCTGATAAATTCATCCATTTTCCCCCATACTCTTCGGCTCCCACCCCCACCTCCAGCAAACTTCGGAGACAAGGCCTTTGCTGCTGTGACGGGAAAGGCCCTCCTCCCTGATTTCTGGTGTCACTGCAAAGGCCAGAAGTAGCCAGTGTCAGCCAGTACTGGCTGAGGACAGCTGCGGGTCACCGTGGTGGGGTGCTGGCAGCACCTTGCCCTTATAGTCCCAGAATAGAAGAAAGAACTGGCAACTTAAAGGAATTCCCCCGAGGCAAAAATCTCATTTTAACCTGCATATTGCAGACTTGGTAAGCTTTGGTGGGAGTGGGGGTGTGGAGGAGACGCTCATAATGCATCTCTATATTGTGCCAGCAAAGAGTCTGATACCATTTGGGTCTGCTTTTCATGAGGGTGCTGTTAGATGGCATTGTAAGTTTATCCTGAAACCTTTCAATTGTTTGAAGCTCTGCATGGGTTAAGAAGAATTTTGCTCCGGGACTTGGATTCTCTTCATTTAATCTGTACCTCCTTTCCTGCTGTATTTTTGGAAGGGAGAGACTAGGCCAGTCACAGTGTTTCATGGTGCCTGTCATGCCCTGCTGATTGTCCCCACATGTATGTCCCTCTTGTTACTCATTTCAGAAAGATTTCCGAGTACAGGAACTCCCACTGGCTCGTATTAAGAAGATTATGAAACTGGATGAAGACGTGAAGGTGAATTCATATTCGTTCTTATTATTCATATTGAAGCTATAATGGTGGGTAGGTTGTCGCTCATTTCTGCAGCGCTCAAAGTTTAAGCAGAATGAAAATACCATTATTGTCTCTTGTTTTATTTGGTTCCTGTCTAAAATTGTTAAGTGAGCTGAAATTGAACAGTTTTAATTATTATATGGTGCTTCTCTGGAAATTAGGGATATCCTGTTTTCCAGATGTTGATAATATGCTGAGGGTTTGTTTTTTGAATCACCCATCCTTTTCACTGTGCAGGGTAAATGGTAAACACGAATCATCAAATCAGCAGGACAGTGCCATCTTCTCAATTAGCATCTCATTGCAGTCGCTAGTTGTCAGTGTGAGCTCTAAGAAATGTTTGATAATGATATTGCTCCCGTTCTAACTTTTCTGTCTGTGAGTTGTTTTATGTGACTTAACGCCCCAGAGAAGGTTTCCTTGCAGGCGGCTATTTCTGTATTCCTAGGAGCCCACCTCCCATTTCAACTCTTGGAGAGAGAGCAACGCTCTCTCCTTATCACTCAAAACTAATAGTCCCTTGTGATTGTATAGAAAGCTAACAGTTCACAGTAATTTCCCCTTTTATTAGTTCTCCTTCCTTTTCATGGTAACCCTGTGAGATTTGATAGGATAAGAATTATTAGTGCCGTCATAAAGATATGGAAGTGACTCACCCAGAGTAGAAGAACCGAGATCCCAGTTCTTTTACCTCCTGCTTCCTTAACTCCAGACCTCTTCCCATGGCTCTGTCCTGCACAGACCACCTCACCAAAGGTTCAGAGCCTTGTTTGATCAAGAGCTTGAACTTTGAAGTCAGACATGGCAAGGCAGCTTACATTTCTTGAGCACTTACTAAATGCCAGGCCCTGTGCTGGGTGCTTTTACATGTATCGTTTGATTCCCACAGCAACACGGGAAGGTTGTCTTTTTTTTTCAGTATGTGAAAAATAAAGCCCAGAAGGATGGGAATGGGAAGCCTGAAATTTTATCTAAATCCATCAGTTCTCAAACTCATTATCTTTCCCCACATTGTCTCTCCTTGGATTAGAACCTAAACCCTGCCAATTACTGGCTCTGTGACCATGGGCAAGTCACTTCTCCTCTCCTAAACCCTAGTTTCTTTGAAAGTGTATTAGGAAAATAAGAAAGTGCATGGTAGGTCCTAGAAAAGTAAGTGTTCTCCCCTCTTCCTTTCTCCTGCCTGCTACCTGCTTTGTCCCTACTTGTGGATTTATTTTACCTTGGGATCTCTTGAAGCGATCACCTTCTCATTTTTCAAACCTTGCCCCATTGTCCATGGCAGGACATGAGGCAAGGGACAAATGGACTGGTTTGAATGACATGCTGGTGATTGACAGGGAGGGCCTACGTCTGTTGCAGATGATCAGTGCAGAAGCCCCTGTGCTCTTTGCCAAGGCAGCCCAGATTTTTATCACAGAGTTGACTCTTCGAGCCTGGATCCACACAGAGGATAACAAGCGCCGGACTCTACAGGTAATAAAGACACATATGGGGAAACTGGGCAAGCGGCTGCCTTTGCCTTCACCCGCTTCTCTTGCGTGGTTTTGGGCCAAAGATTGTTCTTCCTTAGATTTCTGTCAAGTTGATGTGTGAAATTGGCATCTTCCTTCACTGTTGTGAGGCAGACCTACCCTGTAGCCTTGACAGTATTTCCCCACCAAGAATCTCATTGCCAATTGTTGTGGTTTTCACAGCTCAGTGACTGAACTCTTCACTTGGTGAGCCCTGATTATAAACAGGCTAAAGTGATACCAATCTATTTCCAGATGTAAACAACTTCTGGTTGGAAGCTTGAGAGACGCCAGGAAAGGATAGTCCCAGGAAGAATCCATCTCACCTACCTCATTTGCCTTTTTGTTCCTTGTCTGCCTTCCTGGGAATCCCTTCCTTCTTCTTTTTCATTTTTTTTTAAATTTTAATCCAGAAAAATCAACATTTATGTGGTATGAAGACCCTTGGTCATTGGCTCTGGAGGCCTTTCTCTTAACAGCCAGGCCCTAGTTCTTGGAGGAAAGGTTTCCTAGACATAAGAGGAAGGGTGTGACAGATAGAAGACACTGGCAGTCTTTCAGTAACAAAGCCAGGAAAGTAAATTGTTTTCTCCTTTGTTTCCCTTACCTCCAAATCAAAGATGCATGCATATTTATTCTACAAATATTTATTGAACACCCACAATGTGCCAAGCGCTGTTCTGGGCTCTGGCGATTAACACACAAAACAGACCTAAACCCCCACCCTTGGGAAACCTATATTCTAGTGCAGCTAAACATGGCAAACTTACTTTATGCTGCTTTGAAAGAAGCCTATGGCTCTAGAGAGATGCAGTTAAAGTTACCTTCAAAATCAATTCAGATTGAAAAATGAGCAAAACACTTGGACAGGCCCTTCAAAAAAGAAGATACCCTGGGTGGCTCAGTCGGTTAAGCATCTGACTTCAGCTCAGGTCATGATCTCAGGGTGCTGGGATAGAGCTCCACGTCGGGCTTCCTGCTCAGCGGGGAGTCTGCTGGAGATTCTCTTTCCCTTTTCCTCTGCCCCTCCCCCTGCTCATGTGTGCGTGCGCGCTCTCTCAAATAAATAAATAAAAAATGTAAAAAAAAAAATCCAAATGACCAGTAAACATAGGAATAGGTGTGCAACATCATTGTCCCCTGTGAAGTAGAAATAAAAACCATGTGACATTGGTTTACGCCCACTGGAATGGGACTGACTGTACCAAGTGTTGATGAGGAAATGGAGAGACTGAAACTCCTACAGTACTGCTGGGCAGAATGTGAAGTGGTACAGTCACTTGGGTAAACTATTTGGCACTTTCTAATAAGCTTAAACATATCCCTACTGTATGGCACAGCCATCCCACTCCTAGGTATATACCCCAAAGGGTGGACCTTGTTGTATAAGAATGTTCATAACAGCCTGATTTATAATAGCCAAAGACTGGAAACAACTCAAGTATCCACCAAGATGGGGATGTATAAATAAAAGGGATATGTTCATAAAATTGATTACTACTCAACAGCAGCAACAACAAAAAACGATTGATCCATACAACATGGGTGAATCTGAAAAATTATGTTAAGCAAAAGAAGCCAGAGGAAAAAATTATATAGCCCATGATACCATATACTATCACCTTCTGTGGTGATAGAAATCAGAGTAGTGGTTACCTCAGATTCGGGGGAGGGCAATTGGTTGGAAAGGGAGAGAAGGACACTTTTTATAATCTTATCTGGGTGATAGCTGCCTGGCTGCATATATTTATTAAAATTCATGAAGCTGTATCCTTAATATTTCTATGTTTTACTGAATATGAGTATTCAGTAAAATATCACTAGCATGAAGAAAGGCAAAATAAAATGTTAAAAAGACCAACTGAAGTATGTTTGTGTTTCCAAAAAACTGTAGAACACTTTGGTGTGTGTGTGGAGGTGCTTATTATTTGGTTCCCCACCCCTGCTGCCCCCCCAGTTCCATCCATAGATGAGCTGGCTAGGTAGCTTTGAGTAGGTGACATCATCAGGAATGTGATACTGTATCGTACTGATCTTAAATGAGACCTGGCAGCCTTAAGATGTGCCCTGCTTCGGGTAGAGGGTTTATTATCAAGCTGGTGGTTGGCAAGAAGGGTACATTGGAGTTTTGCATTTCAGTGGCTTGGGGCCATCACAGAGACAAGGGGAGGAAAAAAACAGAAAATTTCCATCCCCTTTTATTTTGTCTGGTGAGTCACCTCTTTCAAGATGTGATATATAGAGATTGTTAGGGATATCTGTTACCATGTTGACTTTCTCCCCCAACATTTTATTATGAAAACATTAAAACGTAAGCAAAGTTAATAGTGAGTGTTTATATACTCACCACCACACAGACCCTACTGTTAACAGTTTACTCATTTCATCCTCATATCTATCTGTCCCTCTGTCCATCAAGTCACCTATTTTTTTTTTAAGTGGTTCCACACTGGGCCCCCCAGTGCAGGGCCCAAACTCATGACCCCGAGATCCAGACTTGAGCTGAGATCAAGGATGCTTACTTGACTGAGCCACCCAGGCGCCCCGATCTATTTTTAAATGCATTTCAAAGTTTACTTTCCCCTAAAGACTTCAACACGCATATCATTCACTAGAGTTCACTATTTTTTCTTGTTTTTTTTTCTTTTGCTTTAAAATTTTCATACAGTGAAATTACATGAATCTTAAGGATACATAGTGTGTTAGTTTTTAATAGTTTTTAATTTTTAAAAAAATTTTTAATTTTATTATTTAAAGAAAGGGAGTATCACTCTTAGAATTCCATTGGAACAGGGCTTGGTTTCAGTATCATGTCATTTCTAGTAACAACTTCAGACTTCTGGTATTGAAATCACATTAAACAAGATTTAAGCCATGGATTTAACATTGTGACTTTATTTATTTATTAAAGATTTTATTTATTTATTTGACAGAGAGAGACACAGCGAGAGAGGGAGCACAAGCAGGGGGAGTGGGAGAGGGAGAAGCAGGCTTCCTGCTGAGCAGGGAGCTCGATGCGGGGCTTGATCCCAGGACCCTGGGATGGTGACCTGAGCTGAAGGCAGACGCTTAACAACTGAGCCATCCAGGCGCCCCTAACATTGTGACTTTAAATTCCAAAATACAAATCATAGCCTTGTGGGAACTAATATTCTATAGATCCAGTGACTTGGAAATACTCTAAAAAGTTATTTAATTAGGATTTCAGTAGAGATCCCCAAAGGTTATAAGATTGAATAATAGCCTAACCTTGCTAACCACACACACACCTGCCAGTTGAGGTTGCTAGCTGGAGGATGATAATTTAACAACTGTGGGGAGGACTTGGGGTAGGATCCAGCAGAGGTGGTAGTCATAGTTGGAGACTCAAATATCCAGTTAGTAGAGCATGAACTACATGTATATCTTTGTCAGTGTCTGTCCATCAAGTCTGACGTGAAGTTTGTGAGTTTGGCTGTGCGTATTTCAGCTATAGCCTTAGTTGTGGTCACTGAGTTTGGCTTAGAGTCATTATCTTCTCTTGCTTGTGACATGGAGGGTGTAAAGCCAAGTGAACTAGTTTCTCCCCCGGCTAATTTTTCACCCTGCTTTTCTTTGTTACAGAGGAATGATATCGCCATGGCAATTACAAAATTTGATCAGTTTGACTTTCTCATCGATATTGTTCCAAGAGATGAACTGAAACCTCCAAAGCGTCAGGTGAGCTGGGAAGGCCTCGCTCCTGCTTCTGACCGAAGAGCACCTTGCATACTGGTGTCAGATATGCTCCTTTTCCTCTCTCAGCTCAAGTCATTTGCTATTCCTTTTGCTTTTCTTTCTCTAGACCAGATCCATCCTTAACATCTCCCTCTGTTACTCATTTATGGATACTTTTAACTCAGTGCCTCTGAGGTGGTATTTCAGTGAAAGTAGACAAAATGAGAAAGACAAGTTACAAATAGTAAAGTGAAGCTCTTTTCACGGTACCCTAGGGAGTCTCTCAGAGTTCTTAACCTGGGATGGGAGAACATTCCCAGCCAGGTACAGATTTTAGATTTTCAAGATTTAAAGAAACAGCTTCTCTATGTGCACAGTGGTGTTTGGAGGGAATGGACTTGGGTTTTCTCTTACTCTGGATTGCGGTTCTCTGTGTAGTGCTCGGGCTATACATTAGATCACCTGTTAGGGTTTAAAAAATACTAGCGTCTGGGTTTTACCCCACACCAGCTGAATCAGAATCTGAGGGGGAGGCCCAGGCCATAGTACTTTTTAAAGCTTTTCAGATGTGTTTAATGTGCAGCCAAATTTGAGAACCACCACTTAAACTGTTTTCTAAGCAATCACGGGAAAGAATGTGAATATCTGTCTTTGCCTCTCTTTTGCCTGCCCCTCTCCAAAGGTCACACTGACTTTTTTTCAGCACCTTGGGTGCATCAAGCTCTTAATTGCAATTGTAATAGACCCCTTTCCTGTATAGCTCATTGTTTGAGGCACGCGGATTGCATGACTCAGTACGTGTGGTTAGAGACACTTGGGGAATAGTGGCAGTGTCTGGCAGGAGCAAAGCTGTGCTTTGTTCTGCTTGCTTTATCTTGTTAATAAAATTTTAAGTGTTTTTAATGAATTATTTCATAATATATTATCCTTAGAACAGAGTCATTCAGTGACAACCATTCTCCTATGCTGTCTCGCACTAATAACCAGTCAGGAAGTGTAGAAGTGGGCATCTTAAAGGACATCTGTAATCCTGACCCTGCCTGGGGGCCTTTGGATCAGCAGGCCCTCTGTCCCCTCCTTACTAGAGCAGGGCGCCTCACTGCGGCTCCGTTCTTTCTGGGCAGTCTTTGCTACTGTAAACATCCTTGACTGGAAGCTGTAAGGTGTTCAGAGGAGCTTTCAGTCGGATGTTTACAGCGGCAGGCTGCCACGGTCGTCCCCAGCTGCGCATCGCCTTTGAAACCATTGCAGGGTTGTGCCCACGGGCTCAGTTCCTCCTCTTGGTGTGTTTCCCTCCTCTGAGAAGTCCGTACAACGAGAACTCAGACCACTTCTCTTCCTCCAAAACAAATGCTACCACACCCTTGCTCTCCTTTTTGGAATTTGTTTCAGAAGCTCCCTTTAAAAACAAGGTGGTGAGCCCTGTGACAGTCAGGCCTTGTGCTAACTCTTGCTCGTTCTCTGTGGGCTGTCTGCTGAACCAACTGGCTGGAGGGGAGGGTCATGTTCTGTCCCTTCCTCAGGTCCTCAGTGCCTGGCTCTCTCGGGGTGTCAGGCAGCTCCTAGTTCCATCCTAGCCTGACTCATAATGCTGTGATCCATCTCCTTTTAAAGTGTCTAGCTGAAACAGCTCCTTGCTGCCTGGATTCAGGTCTTTGTAGGTGTTCAAGCCATTGATTGGTGTCCTTTTGGGGACAGGTGCTGCCTGGCCTTTGAAAGGTTGAGATTGCTGAAAGCTGGCCTGAAATTCTAAGATAGCACTTTTAATCCTCTGTAGACATGAAGTTTTCCCCAGTTCCAAATTGGCTGGCACCTCCTTAAGTCCTCTAAAAGCGCCTACTCTCCAAAACTCACCCTTTCTGAAGGAGGCAGCAGTTCATTTCTGGCTACTGAAGCAAATGTACTTTTTTCAGTCTGGAGCTGGCTGCACAACTCTGTAGTGATGGCCTGAGGCTGGGATGCTGCTCATTCTCTGACGTTTGTCAGTCTCCCCTTCCGAAAAGATTCCAAGAGCAAGCCCTCTGGTCAGGGACTCCACTGCGAAAGCTGGGCAAGTGCCCCATTCTGGATTGATCCAGTCATTCGAGATTGTTCTAGCACAGGGTGTCATTTCCCACTGCTGGAGAAAGAAACTAGCCAGAAATATTGAGTTGTAGATCTAAGGTCCTTGACTTCTCAGAGATGCTTGGAAAATTTCTCTTGTTCTTTGGGGAAGCAAGTAAAGACTATTCAGAAGCAGGAGATAGTTGAGGCTGACTTTACCCCACTAAAGCTATGAGTTGAAAGTTCCTGCCCATTGAAATGTCATTGTCTCTTCACCCATTTCTTTAAACCAAGCATAATCATTCCCTTGCTAGCTTGCCCTCCATTGGCCAGATGAATCTTCATAATGCAAACGAACCTTAGATGTGCCTCCTTCCATTCCAGTGATTCAAGAGCAGTCATGCCTGGTGCTCACACACCAGCCTGAGTGCCTCTACTTGGTACTTCCAGAGTGTCCTAGACACTGCCTAGGTCATAAACAACTTAAGAGGGTGTGGTAGGCAGTATAGGAGAAGCTCTTTACCTGCTGCCACAGTTTTTGGCAAGGAGTATTTTGGTTTCTGAAAGGGTTGCTTCAAGGATTTGCTTTTTGTCTGGCAGAAAGAGTGTATTCACTTGCAGGTCAGTTGCAATGAGAGATAACTGGAGAAAGAACAATCACAGGTCGGGGCTGGGAAATGTCAGTTTCTCCCTCCTCCCTGACTTCCTTCAAATTGGTTCTGGGGGTGTCTCAATCCTCTCTACCCTCTCATTTACCCAAGAGCTTTTGTAAGTTAGGTCTAGAGTATAGTGATTGATGTTTTTTTATAAAATGGGAAGGACGTTCTCAGTGGAAAATAAATATATTGAACCTATTTCAAGAGCTTTAAAAAGAGCAGTTGGCCTCTCTTTCTTGGGTAAGGGAGGGTATCAGTATTTATCCCTTCCATAGCCAAGAGCTAGTTGACAGGCTGACCTTTATTTATAATGGTGAAAAGTTGAGTTGAAAAGAAGGTGCTGTTGTTACAGTTACATTGTGCTGGAAACAGACCTAGACGAGAATAAAGGGGACCTCCTTTTTTTTCTGCCTCAGTGTGGTTACGTTCAGGGTTCAGACTGTTTGGGTCTAAAGCACAGAACACATTACCCTAGAAAATTCGTTCATGTTTGAGGACTAGCTTGGAAACCCAGAATGTTAAAAGTGTCTGCTGAGGCTGGGTGGGTGGCCATCAGGGGATCTTTTGATGCCGAGACCCCAGTTCCCGAAAGGCTAGTTGTCAGCAGTCCTAATTCTAGTATCCGGGGCCCCCAGTCCCCAGGCAAGCCCTGTTCTGCAGGGGATACAAGCTTCTCCCCACACCATGGCCACAGAATCCTAGAGGTAGCAAGAGAGAGTTTAGGTACTCTTTTCTGTTGGTAAAAGCTGTTGGGTTCAAGAGAATATGTCATACTACCAACTTAAGTTTTAGAAAAGCACTTTCTGGGGCACCTGGCTTGCTCTCAGAGGAGCATGCAACTCTTGATCTTGGGGCTGTGAGTTCAAGCTCCACATTGGGTATAGAGCTTACTAAAAAAAAAAAAAAACCACTTTCCTACCTGCAGCTCTGTGCCTGACTCTATAAATCTGTCCATCATTCAGCAACCTCTTATTGAGTGCCTACCTATAAGGGAATGAATGATTGGAACATCGAAGAGCAAGAGAGAGTTGAGCCCTCATAGCGCTTTCACTCGAGCAGGGAAGGCAGTGAATTTTGACAAGCAAGTACAACAAAGTATGGTGAGGAAGGGACTGTGCACCATAGATTGGGGCACTTAACCTAGTGAGGGTATGCGGTCATTACCAACTGTGTCACTGTCACTGTGGGGAGCTTTGAGGCAGTCCACAGCATCTCTATACCTTGGAGAAATGTCTTTTCCTCTTTTCTTGAACCTGGAAAACTTAGCCCAGAACAAGGCAGTGAGTAAATTAAGCTAATTTTCTGCTCAGCCAGCCCAAGTGGTTGTATGTTTCTGTTGTTTTTGTTGTCCCAGGCAGGGGCACCGTGTGTCGCAGGGCCCTCCGGAGCAGACGCCGATCTCTGTGTCAGTGGTCAGGGGCCTATCAACCCCGGACCCTCAGGCTCTAACCATGCCGTAGTGTGTGTAAACATCCTACACTCTCAGCTGTGAGCTCAAGGTGGCTGGGAGAGGGTTGTTTACTCCTTCTGCCATGGAAAACGTCAGCTGAAGAAGGAACGGTCTCTTCACCCAGCAGATCGGACAGAATGCGGCCTCCCTAGTCAGCCAAGGCAGCCCCCCCAGCGGAGAGCTGTCCCTCAGGCCCCCTGGGTTGCGCTTCTGTGGCTAAGTACAACCAGAACCAGATACGACACTGGATAGACGTGGCCCTCAGTGACCCAACTGTGAAAAGCTGGGCACTTGCCTACCGGTGCTCTCAATCCTGACATTCAATTTTAAAATACCAGCCCAGGAAAAGCCCTGTTTCCCTTTCCCCTGCTCTGTCCCTCCAGAGCTGGTGGGCACCAAATGAGAGTGCTGCCTATCTGGGAGATTGGGGGCCAGCCCGAGAGCTTGATGTTTGGGTAGCATCTTCCCAGTGCTCGCAATTAGCACCGTCTGCAGATCACAGGCCTTGACAGCGTTTACTGACAAGCACTGCTGGTGCGTGGTTTTTAGTTACAGTAATTATTTGCCCATTTGCAACTCATCACGCAATGGGTGATTACTCTGTACTTCTGAAAATTGGCTGTATGTGTTGTGAAGCCTATGGAATCTGTTATTTTTAGTTTGATTTAGCACAACTGGTCTCTTCGAATTCCACTTTCCCTTGGCTTCAAATGTGGAGAGCTCAGCATTCAGCAGGCAACTGCACAGAGTCCGTTTGGGGGAAGAATGGAAATTCACTGTGGCGGCTGCTGAGTCAGTTCTTTTCCTCTTACCTGCCTCTCCTTCTACCCCACAGGAGGAGGTGCGCCAGTCTGTGACTCCTGCTGAGCCCGTCCAGTACTACTTCACGCTGGCTCAGCAGCCTGCCGCCGTCCAAGTCCAGGGGCAGCAGCAGGGCCAGCAGACCAGCAGCTCTGCGACCACCATCCAGCCTGGGCAGATCATCATTGCGCAGCCGCAGCAGGGCCAGGTCCGTGAGCGGCACAGGGTGTCTGCCAGCAAGCCCACGCCACTTAGGTTTGGGACGGGGAAGGGCTGGCCTGGGCGGAGAGGCAGGCCAGTCATCAGAGGGCCCTGGAGTTGAAGCCTGGAAACTTGGGCTTCTCCCCACATTCAGCCACCCAGGTGATGTATGACCCTAACCTCTCTGGGCCCTAGTTTTCTCAGGGTCAAATGAGGAGAGTGCGGTGAATAAGACGCTCTCCAGGATCCCCATGAGCTAAGGGAAAACGTCTGTATTGTTCCCCCATGAAGAGTAGTGACATCCCTGTTGGAGGTATTGTAAGTGGACCCCACGTCTGCTCTTTGTGCCTATGCTGGAATTGGACTGTGTTATACCTTTAAGGAGGAGATTAGGCATTGTTACCAGCTTGCATCCCTCTCCTCCCCTTCTCCCTGTCATTTCTCTGTTGCACCACAGTTGTGTCAAGGGACTTTCTCTTTTTACAGTAGCGATCAGAATATTCTCTCTCTCCAGTGGTATTGTTGTGAAAGCAGTAACATCCATGTTTGTTGGGGATCATGAGAGGCTGTAGAGAACTCTGCTCTCTCAGCTCTGAATCCAGTTCCTGGTCAAGCATTAATTTATTCACCAAACATTGACCCTATCCTATGTGCTAGGGATAAAAGCATGAATAAAACTTCCTATTTTTAAGAATTTTCACAATCTAGTAGGGTACAAATACTTAAAGATTATAATACCACCACGTGGGAAGTGTAAGAAACCCTTAGGGATGTGTAAAGGGTGTTATGGGATCACATCAAAAGGGATATCTAGGGGGTGCCTGGGGGGGCTCAGTCGGTTAAGCGTCTGCCTTTGGCTCAGGTCATGATCCCAGGGTCCTGGGATCGAGTCCCGCATCGGACTCCTTGCTTCTCCCTCTGCCTGCCACTCCCCCTGCTTGCTCAGTCTCTCTCTCTCTCTGACAAAACAAAACAAAACAAAACAAAAAACTAACAAAACGTGAGGGAGGTGGTAGAAGCGGATGTCAGAGAAGATTCCCTGAAGGGAATAATATGAATCTTAGAGGGAACAATGGCAACAAATCAGATAAAGAGGGGAAGGAGGGCTTTCCAGAAGAGAGCACAGCACTGGCAAAGGCTTGGAGGTGGGAAACCACACAGGGAGTGGTGGGAGGGTACAGTCAGCAGGGGGGATATCTAGGCAAATCTGAAGAGAGAGGCAGAGGACACATTCCCGATAGTCTTGTATTTGTGGGTAAGGAGCTGGGTTTGCCTAGAAGAAAAAAATTGGGGCGGAGGTAGATTTAAATATTAATTAAGATTTTAGGATTTATTCCCTGTCTCACTTTTTAATCCATATAACAGAAGTTTTAGGGTGCTTTCTCTTTGCCAGACACTGTGCTAGGCAGGAGGGGTTCAAAGATAATCGATTGCAGCCCAGTCCCTACTTCAGGGCGTTCACCATACCGTGATGCCTAAGGGACCTTCTTTGGCTAATGCTTGTGCCTCTGCGGTGGTGAGAGCTTTTCCTGCGAAAGGCTTTATCCCTTTACGGAGCAAACTTCAAGGGAGTCCACCAGGGGCAGGCTCTGATTGGCTGAACATCCTAAGCAGCTCGTGGCTGTTGTGCTCTGATAGCAGGGCACACCATACGTGATTTGACAGCTGCCATGCTAACACAAGCCTTCATTTTCCTGAAATGATTTAGAAATACCTTGGAAATCCTCTTGGGAAAATTGAGTTGATAAAGTTCAGTGATGAGTTGGCAGTATGCATTTTTTTTTTTTAGTCAGCAAGAATTTCATCTCTTTGCCACCTCAGAGGAGAGCTGGAGCTGATGAGGCTTGCAGGGATGAAGTTGGTCTCTCCCAGTGTCTCCCAGCTTTTGTTCTCTGTCCTGCTGGTTCAGGGTGGCCTTGTGCTGTGTCACCCCTCCTTGGACCTGTAGTAATGGCTATTTCAGGTTGAGTTCAGATAACCTTTGCAGGACAGAATACTTACTAAAGTTGGAAGGAAAGCATATTTTGGTAAAGTGAATCCTGTGTGTTCTGTCATAAAATTGGAAACTTCTATTCCTGGAGGTCAGGGGAATAGGCTGAGTCGAGAATGCTGTTGTGAGAATGGGAGGTGTTTCCTGTTGTCCGAGCCTACCGCATGTGTTTTTACATAGATCCCTCTGTCCTCTTTCCTCCCGACCTCCAGGTCATAGTATTTTCTCCTTACCTAGTAATCCTGTGAATGTCATCTGTAGTTCCTAGAACATGTCCCCTTCCCTTGTAACCTCAGATGCATAGGAGACCTGTGCAGTCAGAAACGTAAGAGCATCAGAATAGCAACATCGATAGAAGCCCAGGAGCCACTGAGACTCTCATCATCTTCTTACTGAAGTGATTCTGAATGCAGAGTGGGGAGGCATCATACCCGAATCGGGGCATTGGGGGTGTAAGTGTGGTTTAAAAGATTCCACCCTCCTTCCAGCACCATGACCACCACCCCCTACCCCCACCCCCATCACCATGCCCCGCTACTCCCCACCCCCTCCCCCAGCAGATGAACAGAATGTTCTGGGCTCCCTGCTCTAGGTAGTCTGTAAAGATCACATCTGAGGCTAAAGTTTTGAAATTTGAACAAGTGACTGACCAACCCTTTTGACAGTTCAAGTTTACCATCGCTCAAAGGAGTAAGTTTCATGGGACTGCAATCCATGAAGTGTGTATGAGAGACACAATCTGCCAAGTCATGTACATTGGACAGAAAGTTCTTAAATCTAAGGTTCCTGTTTTAGAGAGTTCTTGCTTTGTTAAATTCTGGTGTTTAGGGGTAGCCTCGGTTAGCATCCAGGTCTTAGCGGTGTTTACCTCCCCCCTTGGGAAGCCGTGCTTGGTCCAGAGCAGCCAGCTGGTCAGTGTGGGCTGGAGTCATTCTGCTGCTTGCGTGAAGCCAGCGTGCACTTCATTTTCCTTCCAGTGTCTGGCATGCCTAGAAAGGAGTCCAAGGTCCTGAACTTAGTAAATTTGTCCTGACCCCACTCTCCATTTAGTTGACTCTCCAGATTCACCTGCTCCAGACTTGACTTTGGCCATGTCTTAAGGGAACTATCATGGTTGCTTTGGATTCTTTACCATATGTGCCTGTCACTGAAGGGGCTTTGGGAAGCTACAGCATTTGAACCATAGAGATGTTTGGGGCCTGGGAAGATATTCTGTACTATGAGCCTAAAAATGTGTGTGGCTTTCTCCCATCTTTTATTTTGGAGAGTAACTTTAGCAGTGCTCTAGGCCCAAAGGACTCTGAGTATTGTTGATTAGTGTTAAGATGAGCTTAGGCGTCCATGGAAGGGGTTTGCTCCTCATCAGCTGCTCGTCGTGAACCCCTTGGTAAGCCTAATGGCTCTGAGCTGGGGTTGAGTCACCTTTCTCATCACTCTTCTTTCTAGACCACGCCCGTGACCATGCAGGTGGGAGAAGGTCAGCAGGTGCAGATTGTTCAGGCTCAGCCCCAGGGCCAAGCCCAGCAGGCCCAGAGCAGCACTGGGCAGACCATGCAAGTGATGCAGCAGATCATCACGAACACGGGAGAGATCCAGCAGATTCCGGTAAGCCCTGCTCTGGCTCACACCCGCAAGGCGCTGTGCTGCTGGTGTAACGGGAGTGCTTACAGGTCTTAATGCACACACAGGATATTGTGTCTATTGCGCACGCGTGTGTGTGTACACATACATTTCTCTAAACCAGTATCCCTGTTAACCCAGACCACGACTTGCTTCAGTGTATACTCACTGCTTTCCTTTAATCCAGCTCAGGTTTGCCACTGTGGGGCAGCTTCCCTCGGTTTCCCTGCACTCCACCTACGCAGAGAATGCTCGTAACCACTATTCCATGCCAAGACCCAAAGGCCCTGTGAGGCAGTCCTGCCTTTTGATTAGCAGAGAATAAGAGGGAGGTGTACAGGGAAGGCCATAAATACACTTGTTGCATATTCATGAGTCAGTTCCCAGTGGAGCCTGCAGCGAAGTGTATTTTTGGCTTTCATTTAACTTATCCATCCCTTCACTGTGGACGGCTGCTTCCTGTGTGCCTTGAGGGATTTCATTTCTTGGATTTGTTGGCTTTTTTACTTGTACTTGCTCTTTTGTTAAAAAAAAAGTGTCCTGTCTTAACACTTGCCATCTACACATTGGTCATTTTGCCAACCAAAGATGTAGAAAGTGAGTGACATTGAGCAGTCCTGTCTCCTGCCCCTTGCCCTTCCTATTGTAAATGATATGTAGGCAGATAGAGAAGCTCACTTGGACTTGGTTAACCACTTCCTCTTTGAAAAAAGCTCTGTTTTTGGAACTGTTCTTATTAAGTTAACAGAGTAATAGACCAAGAGAAAACTGAAAGAAAGTGTAGTGTGTGTGTATCTGTATATCTTTCTGTCTCCCCTCCCACCTTCCCTTCCTTTCTTGGGCTTTTGGTGTACTCTCTCTCTGCTAGAGCGCTCGCTCGCTCTCTTTCTCTCTTTCTCTCTTTCTCTCTTTCTCTCTCTCTCACACACACACACACACACACACACACACACACAGACCCGTCAGTTACAGGTGCCTTGCCTCACTGTCTCAGCCACTAACCCCAAGACCTCTCTTGAATGGTTCTCAGTTTTACATGGGAAGGCGCCAGAACAAGTTCATTTAAGCCAGAGAAGAGTTCCCACTTCGCAGTAACTTTAACTCAGATCTTTTTAACTGTTCTGGGCACAGAACTATAGCACAGATCTGTTGCAGAATTCGCTATACTCAGATACCTTCTGCAGGAGTCTGCATTTCTAAATTCCTTCAGAGTGCTCTCCCCAGTAGAGAGGACCTTCACGAAGGAAACTTCGCTTCTCTTTTGAAAGCCCAAAGGGCAGGCTTTTTGGTCCTGGAGTTAACATCAAAAAGCTACCAGGCTCCCCAGACCTGTCCTTGTGGTAGAGGACTGAGGGCAGAGCATCACCAGATGTCTCAACCTAAGTCTAAAAGAGGAGCTTCTTGCTTCTAACAACTGCTTGGAACTATCTGGCATACAACTTTATAGTCACATCTGAATATCTGCGAAGAGCTCTTCCCAGCTGGGAAATGTAAAATCCCTGTGGCTGTCAGTACACCTTCCTCATTCTTGGGACATGGCTTTCGTCTTTCATCCTGTGTTCCTTGGCTGGAGTTCTGGTGACTCCTGGGACCAGCCACCATCAGTCCCAGCAGATGAGGCTTCCCAAGCCTCTATCCTGCTGCCTTCATCCCCAAAAGCAACTTAGCGTTGTTGCCTGGAAGCCAGATTATGGGACTTAGTGTGGGGGGCGGGGTGGCAGTCTGGGCCTGCATCACAACTTCCCAGCAGCTCTTGGCATATTCTCAGAAAGAAATGACCGCCCGTCACGATATCTTGCCCCGTCTCCTGTGAACCAGATTCTTAACGGGTTTAGATTTTATGTCCCTCCATTTTGCCATAAGTGGACAATTCTGGAATCTGGTCTACCAAGGACTTCCAAGAGCTACACTAACTACCAAGTGTTAGTCTTTTCTTGGTAGCTCAAATCCTCTTTGAGGCCGAAGTTGCAGAGAAGCAGTGAGATTTAACACTGCTTGCAGGAGTGCTTTTCTTAGCCTTTTCCTCATGGAAGTAAAATTCCCTACAAGGGAATTAGCTTTTGAAGGCGAGGGGAAAACTTGCTCCAGGACAAAGAGGCATGACTTGTCTGTTCGCCTCAAGAAGCTTACCCTGGCAACAATGGCAGGCTGGGCAGCCAGGGAGGGTGGTGCCTGGGCCCCCAGATAGAGACCAGCCTGTCCTCCTGGCACCACTTTCATCCCCCAAATCCCAGGTGGAAATGTCTATAGTGCTCTGCTGACTCCCTCTGCTGAGCCACGGTTCCTCTCATGCAACCAACTGCCTTGGTCTCTCCATTCCTGCTCGAGGCACTGAGACTTTCATGGTACACTGGAGCGTTAAGAGCCTGAGTTAAGGCTTTTAGTGCACAATTAAATGTAGCATGTGGTATTATTGTATTATCTGAGATTTAATCTTAAGCATGAGGGACTCTAAGGGCATTTTTGTAGCTTTGGTTTCCCATGATGGGGTTTTCTGTGAAAGGTTTATTGATTCAGCTTCCCCTTGGGAGGAGTTTGGCCAGAAGCTAGTGCTGAACACCAGGGATCCTAAAAGTCCCACAGACCCCCATTGGTCCTGGCTCTTGGGGACTGGGATAGTGAAGCGGGCCAGCTTTTTCTTCCAAGATGTGCAGCATGGGGTTGGGCAGGACTAGGGCTAGGGTGCGGAGTGACGGCCATCTGCTTTGGGTTCCTGGCAGATGCTGGAGCTCTTCTCAGTATTACATCAGCCATCCCCAGAACTGGGGTGGCAGAGTTTGGAGATAGAGGAGAGAGTGGCCCACACTTAAGGTACAAAGCATTCCGATCATGTCTGACAGTCTTTGGGATAAAATCCTAAGATAAACTGAGCAGACGGCTAAGAGCCAGTGAGTGGATGTTGAGGGTGTGGCCATGCTGTTCCTCACGTATGTAACCAGATCCTCTGGGAATTTTCTCCAAAGTCCATTTAGGGAACATACCCTCTTTTGTGTTTTGTGACTTGCCGGGTGGGGATGTTACGGCTTTCAGAATAGGTTTCTTTGGAAGGCTCGGGGGTTTGGGGGGACAGTCACCACCTCTGGTCATGGGAAGTTTGCCTGTTGAGGTTGCACTCAGTCTCCTGTATCTGCTTGTCGGCCCTGCTCTAGGTGCAGCTGAATGCCGGCCAGCTGCAGTACATTCGCTTAGCCCAGCCTGTATCAGGCACCCAGGTCGTGCAGGGACAGATCCAGACACTTGCCACCAACGCTCAACAGGTATGTGCCCCAGAGATGCAGGGCTTGGGGAGGGGACCGGCCGGAGCTGGCTTCTGGCTGCAGAGGAGGGCTCAGCAATAGCTCCCTTGCCACCTCACCCTTCAGCAGGAGCCGCCTCCACACTCTGCACATCTGTTCACCCCAAAGGACAGATGGGGTTTATTGGAGGATTGGATTCAAAGCGTGTCTCTTACCATCTTGTTCTTGAGGGACAAAGAAATGCGAAGGAGGGGAAATCTCAGGGACACTTGAAGAAAGCCTGGTGTATGTGTGTGCGTGTCTGACCAGAGCAGGCGTTCTGACAGCATGCCTCATCGTCAGGCTGAGTTTCCATCTTTAAAGCCAAATAGCTGTTGTGTTCTGGCACTCCCGTGTCCTTTGGAAAGCTTGCGTGGATTTTACTTCCTCATGCACACCTAGCCAGAGACTGCCCCCTTCATCTCCTCTCATGCCCTAAGATACGGAAGACTGTTAGCTGCAGGTGCTGAGGGGGTAGCCCCCCCTGGGCTTGGGGGTTGGGGGCCATGGACATCATTTGCAGGGGATGGGGGATGCTGGTCAAGGGGAGGCATTGTTAATGGATTCTTCTGCCTCAGACCCAAAAAAAGCAGCGATCGTTTAAGAGCTGGACCCGTCTGGCCCAGTTGCATTTCTGGTGATGTATCTATTGACAGTGGTGACAGAGCTGAGTTTGTAGAGCAGGTCTCCAAAGATTTCATTTGGGAAAACAGGAGGAATGAGCCAAAAGCAAGGCTTCGAAGTTCCATATAGTCTCTGGGATCATTTAAAGGGCCCATTCCAGACCCATTCCTTGGCTCACCTAAGGGCCTGGGCTTTTCTCTAACTTCCTTAGGGTTGACTGGCATGGAGTCACATCTCCAGACTGGTCACATCCTTAGGTACCCCTCTTTTTTTAAAAAAACGAAAATAAAAACAAAAACCTTGTTAAGATTCTAACCTGGGATCCAAAAACTTTTCATGGCATGTGGGTGGGAGGAAATGAGAAGGAGGAGTTTTGGGTTCCTCCGAGGTCAGTTTGGGGACCAGAAACTAAAGCCAGAAAGTGGGGAGAGTCCGGTTTTCAGATAGGAGCGGGGGAGAAGCAAGGAGAGGGCACCTGAGAGCAGTTGGAGTCTGCATTACAACAGATCTTATTTGTGACAGCCTGGCACATAGTAGGTATTTGGTATGTGTTTGTTGAATGAATAATATGTAAATGGAATTTAAAGGTAAATGAAACTTTCTTCTCAGCTCATGTGAAGGGCAGTCCTGCCGGCCACAGGGCACAGTTGACCTTCTCATCTATGAAGAATACTTCCATTTTTCTCAGGGTCATTCATTTATTCTGCAGACATTACTTGAATACTTACTTTGCATTGGGGGCTGTAAAGACAAAACACAGAGCTTCTGCCCTCCAGCCACTCATAGACTGGTAGGAGGGGAAGGACCCAAAACAAGGCACAACAGTAAGAAACCCTCTTGAAGCCCTTTCACGCCGGTCCCCTCCTCGCCCCCGACAGCCTCGTGGGTAAGCCTGACGGGTGGTGTTTGGCTGTCGTGAGGACACTCGAGAGGACAGCCCTTACCTGGCAGGTTGGCTGTGATGGTTCCAGGAGGTGGTACACAGAGGACGTCACTAGTCCAGTGTTGCGTAGATACACACACGCACACAAGCACGTTTCCGTCTTCTTCCTGGTCTGCCAGGCTGTGTTGAGCAGCTGGTGCGCTCTGACGCAGTTCCACATGGCAGCGCAGTTCTTTTCACATGTACTTAAAATCCCCCGTGAGATTGTAAGTACATGTGGTAAATGGTTTCCTTGCTCTGCCACCTGCTTGGCCCACAGGGCTGCACGTGGCCTGTCTCGGAAAAAGTACTTCATAGGTGTGCCACAAGGGCTTCCAGGGCCAAGGCCACCTCCTTGCCAGGGTGTTTCCTATTCCAGTCAGATAATCTAGGTGATACGGGTTTGGTTTGGAGCCCACCTTCCAAGAACGAAAGGGACCACTCACCACTCTGCCCCACGTTTTGCAGTCTGCATTCAATGGCTAAAAGACTCTGGGGTTTTCTGTCTCAGCCGGAAATGTGGGGCCTTGCCATGTTAGCACCTAGGAGCTTGCAGTGAGGGGCGGACGTTGAGAGAGGCGGTGGTGGAGGTCGTATGTAGTTCACGCTCCGGGGTCCTGTCCTCTGTGCGGTGCCAGCTCTGAGTAGCCTTCGGTAGTAGGGGAGCGGGGACGACCCTTGCTTTCCTGCTACTCCTTCAGCCCTGTTCTATGCCAGGCCTCGTTCTGGGCGCTCTGTGCATTGTCTCATGTGGTCTTCACCACCCTCTCCTGGTTGTGGGCTGCCAGAGGGGTGTACCAGGCCCCGCAGCTGACCTGCCTCCTCTGCCTTCTCGATTCCTGCAGATCACACAGACAGAGGTGCAGCAAGGGCAGCAGCAGTTCAGCCAGTTCACGGACGGACAGGTAGGACACCCAGTCTGGGCAGGGGCCGGGGGGTGAAGGGTTGTTGGGGGTAGCTGCTCAGATCTCTGGGTTTGGATGCTTAGGGCAACTGTCCCCTTTTCTGTTAACGAGTGGGCAGGAATTGTTAAAGCAAGTACAGTCTTTAATTCGGAGTGCCAATCCTTTAGATTTAGGCTTGTGGGAGCTGAAAATAATCTTATAGTCCCAATCCCCATTTTACAGATGAGTAAAAACTGAGTCCTAGAGATGAGAAGTGTCTGTGCTCACTCAGCTCTTCATTGCAGAACCAGGACTAGAATGCAGGTCTTTTGTTTCCCTTTCTAGGACTTGTTCTTTTTCTAAGCTAGGCTGCTTTTTAATAGCATGGATTAGTTGAAATGCAGAGAACATGTGACCTCTCGAGCTCTCTTTGTGCCTGGAATTCAGTAATTCTAAACTCCTGTGAGGAAGGAATCTTTCCCTTTCCCTCCGCCTTTTCCCTCATACTAACGGTCCCAGAGACCCCTGAATCCATGACAGGATGACACGCCCAAGCCCATGTTCTCTGCTGCCCAGAAGGGAGAGGAGCTGGCATTAGGACCCACCTCTGGCCCCTGCCCCGTACCACGTGCTAGGCTCACATGCCAGGGCTCCTGTGACGGGGGTGGGGGGGCTCTTTGCCTGTGGGCTTTTTGGAGGGACACCTGAGAAGTCAAGTGTCCGTTTGGCTCTGTCCTTCCATAGTGGCTATGTGAGCTGCTTCTCAGTGCCTCACAGGTCTTGGCTCAGTAAGTGTTTAAACCCAGGCCCCCTCCTCAGCAGCACCCATATAGGAAATGCAGGCTCAGTGTAGCCTCAGCCAGATACTCTGAGGAAAGGAGGAGGAGGGGGGTAATCCTACTGCCCCTGCTAGTGAGGATACCAAGAGTTGGGGAAATGCGGACTTCCAACCTGCTGGTACAGTGGTTCGAATTGCTTGTGTTTGTCACAGAGGAACAGCGTGCAGCAAGCTCGAGGCTCTGAGCTAACGGGAGAGGCAGAGCCCAGAGAAGTGAAAGCCACAGGAAATGCAACTCCCTGCACCTCTTCCCCGCCCACCACACACCCCCCCTCACACCGGGCCGGAGCCTCCTGTGTCTGCTGCTCCCAGCCCCAGCAGAGCTCCACATCCCCTCCTCCCTCCGACGCCTTACAGTGGGTGGTGGTTGAGGTATCTGGGGCCCCCAGCCAACTCGAGGCCCCTAGGGAGCTGCATGCCCCTCTCCCAGGGGTGACCTCACTCTCTCCTCTCCACCCCTCGCAGCAGCTCTACCAGATCCAGCAAGTCACCATGCCTGCCGGCCAGGACCTCGCCCAGCCCATGTTCATCCAGTCAGCCAACCAGCCCTCCGACGGGCAGGCCCCCCAGGTGACCGGCGACTGAGGGCCTGAGCTGGCGAGGCCAAGGACACCCAACACAATTTTTGCCATACAGCCTCGGGCGATGGGCACAGCCTCCCTCCCCAGAGGACCCGGCCGACCTCCGCGCCTCCTGCAGGGCTAGGACACCGGTGCACTACGCCCCACGCCTGGGGGCCAGGAGTCTCCAACAGAAAGATGCAATATTTTTTATTTCCTTTTTTCCATTTTTTCTCCAAGGAATCAATATTTCAGTATGTTGAGCTGTGTGTCCAATGCTATGGAATGAAAATATTAAATAACATATTTATGGCATTTTCTTGAAGAGTGTGGTTGAAGCAATATTTCTTTTGTTTTCCTTTTTTTTTTTTTTATTCTTACCGCCACTTCTTTTCAGGAGCAAATCTCCTCAGGGGGGCACGTTACCTCCTGACTCTTGGAACAGCTGCTGCCCCCAGGATTTGCCACCTCGTTCTGCCCTCAGATTGAGTTAGGTGACCGCGTAGCTTCCTGTTCACTAGTGGTCCTCTCCCGTGACCCTGCACTTGGCCCAGAGCTCTGTGTGTTTGCACCCAGAGGCCATGGAAACATTCCTTGCATTTAAGAGATGAACTCATTCGCCATGGAGAGTGGATGGTTTCATTTCCAAACCCTTCTCTCCCAGGGACCCAAGGAGACTAGAACTTTGTGCATTTGCCTGTCCCCACCCCCATTTTTTATTTTTAAAATGCATTAAAAACTGTGCTAGTCTCCTTTGCTGCATGGACTTCAAACTGCATGAAATGCAATAAATCTCATTTTAGATAATTTAGAGTCTGGGTTTCTGTGTCTGGGGGCATTCACGGGACCACTTTGGGAAGCTTGGGAAGGCTTGTTTGCCCTCAGGTTGGGTGTCTATGAAGGAGGGGGACTCTTGTGAGGAGGGGACTTCCAAAGCGAAGCGAAGTTATGCTACATCTGATTCAAATGGAGGTCTTCAGCTGACTTTGAAGATGAACTACATCAGAATCTATTTGCTGCTCAGAGGTGCCTGCCTGCCTTACTTAGACTACCGCAGGTGGGCCAGATTCAGCTGTGTCCTGCTGGCTTGTTGAGGGTCAAGAGAGCATCTCTCACGGAAGAAACTGTCGCTGTCCTTCAGACAAGTCCCTCCGCTTCTGCTGTGACAGGACTGGCATCCTGAGCTGCCTGCTGTGGCCATGCCCACTCCAGAGGCATGGTCTCTGGCACGGTGGGCAGCCCAAGCTCCTTGTCAGCCGGCAGCAGTCCAGAAGGGTTCTAGAGCCGGGGCCCACTTCCTAATCATCGAAGCAGGAAGAACAGAGCATTCCATTTCTTCATTGGCTTTCATTGGCCGTGGAAGCCAGCAGTGAGCCACCTTCCTAACCTTCGCCATGCCATCCTTCAACCGGGATGAGGCCTGTTGTCACGGGAAGATCAGGGAACTGAGTGCCAGGAAAAGTAGGTATTAATTTCTTCTCTGAAGGTAATGTGCCATAAAACCTTGGACAACTCCCTTCTCTTTGGACTATCTTGGGTGAGGTGGGGATAGGGAAGGGGCTTTGATACTAGGCGATTGCAAGTCTCACCCTGATACCCTGGTGATTCTCCCACCAAATGCCCCCCACTGTCAGCCATGGTAAGTACTTGGACATCCATCATCTACTCATTTTCAGTCATTTACCTAAGTGTACCTTTCTTCATTCCACAAGAAAAATTAAGATGGCTTGCATTGAAAATACACACAATGAAATAATAAAATATGACAAATTAGAATTAGGAAAAATATAATTGAGTAGGAAATCGGGATCATAAAAAGCAAGAACACAAATATTCTGGCCATAATATAGACCTACATAGTTGTTAGAATTCTATTTCACATTTGACCCTGGGCTTCCTGGCCACCAAAGCAAAGAGAAAGATGAGACCAGGTAAGAGATTCATACTATAAAGGGAAGAAAAATAACATTCTCTTGCAAAAAGCAAATATTTTCTTAGTTTTGAGGTTTGGGATACATGGTGCCCCTCCAGTGGTATCTTGGGAAGAGAAGCAGGTGGTACTGTCATAAGAAGTCAGTGGGTCTGCCCCACAGGCTTCTTCCAGACTCCCAAGTTTAGTGCCAACCTCCCTCCTGTATCCAGTTCTCTTCGTTCTCGCTCTGGACTTTTTCTCTGAAGGGGATCATCTGGCCTTTCCCACTGTCCTGTGGGAAGTCCCAGTGAGACATGCAGATAACTCCTGAAAGCCCAGCCCCATGGGGAGAGAGAGAAGCTCGGGGGACCCTGGCCTCAGAGGAAAGGCAGCAGCTCGGCTCTTTCATTTCCTGGCTGAGCTCCCACGTTGAGGCCACAGCACTGCCCCACCTTGCTGCTCTTCAACTCGTTCCTGAAAACCCAAGTAGTTGAGTTTTCACACCAGGCAGTGGGGCCCTGTTTCCCACGGACGTCCATTCTTATTTTGGAGATGCTTCGATCAGTTGTGATTGGCAAGCAGCTTTCTGACTGAGCACGTTCCCTTTAAATTTCCCCGCCAGCAGGGCCCATCTGGGTGTAAACAAACACTTTAGTGCAGCCCAAGAGAGCCCCTATCTAATCCCCAGCACGATCCCCTTACATCCGGAGCATGCTTTCAACATTTTTCCTAGCACTTGCAGCAACCGTCCTCCCAGTGATCTTCAGGTGACCCTGCAGGGGAGACAGGAAGAGGGATCATGATCCTGTGTTACAGTTGGAGACATGGGAGGCCCAGCAAAGTGCAGGGACTTGCCCAAGGTCACTCCATCAATTGGGGTGGAGCTGAAGGCAAAATACAGGTCTCCTGACCCCCTGTGCATACAGAGTGGCTTTCTGGCTGAAGGTGGTGGCCGTGGTAGTGGTGGGTTGTAAGAATAAGGCTTTACTAAATGTGAGCTGTCTCCTTTTATTCTTCCTCCCCCAAACCATTGGCCCAGTCTTGAGTATATGTGGAATAAATAAAGCAATTTGATCTGGTGTGTGGACAGCTGGTGGTTGGGATAACTGATGGCCCGAGACTGGAGGCCCCTGGGATTAGGAACAGACCACCTGGCCAGCCTCCTTGCTACTCAGTTCTGCTGAGGCCACAAGGGGGCAGCATGCAGCATTTCCCCAAGCCTCAGGGAGGTGCCCTGTCCAACACTTATCCCAACTTGAGACAATTCTAGGAACTACCAGGGTCCTAGGTCCTGAACCCCCTCTTCCGTAAGACCCTTAACTTTTGAAGCCAGGGGAATCCCTGGGGCAACTGAGGGCTGGAAGCACTATCCAAGTATTACATCAGGGTAGGTTCTCAGATTTTATTTATTTTTTAAGTAATCTTTATACCCAACATGGGGCTCGAACTCATGACCCCGAGATCAAGAGTCACATGCTCCACCAACTGAGCCAGCCAGGCACCCCCGTTCTCAGATTTTTAAGGACTTTCTGACAGTCCAAATTCATTCAAGGCCCTTCTTAATCCCCCAGCTTTATGTCTTTCCACTCTCCTCTCTCCTGCACTCTTTGCACACTTGGTTACTCACTGGTCCCTGAGCTCACCTACCTGTTTTCAGAATGTACTGGCCCCAGTGCCTGGAATGTCCTTTTATTTCTGTTCCACTTACTGATCCAAAGCCCCATTTAAATGGCCCTTGCTGACAAACTTCTAACTCCTGGGGTAGGGTCTGCAAAGACCTCTTCCATGCTTCTACAGCAATGTCTACAGCCTTGATTATTCATGCTCGTATCCATAGTCATTCAGCAAATATTTCTTTGGCACTTCCTGTGTGTCAGAAATTGTTTGGAACGTTGTAAAAACAGCTAAAAATCAGCCGGCTGAAGTTTGGGTTTTCGTGGAGCTTATATTAGGTTGGGGGCTGGGGGAGAGGGTGAATGGGAATGGGAGAGAGAGAGACAATAAACGCAAGACGGGCTCTGAAGAAACCCCCTATCACTCTGTTAGAATTTTCTGGGTTTGGCTCTCTTCCTCACAGATGGTCCTCCTCTAGTCCAGAGTCTTCTCTGCACCTCCAGAGCCCAGTACAGGGCCCGGCACCAGGAGGTTGGCAGTGACTGACGAAGAGTGAATGAACAGACGAAGCATGAGAGACTGTGGACTCTGAGAAACAAACTGGGGGTTCTAGAGGGGAGGAGGGTGGGAGGATGGGTTAGCCTGGTGATGGGTATTAAAGAGGGCACGATCTGCGTGGAAAAAAAAAAAGTGAATGAACATAAACCCTGAAGACAGGGCCTCCAAACCTGTGCCCATTCCCACCGCTACTCGTTTGTTCTTGCTATTGTTTTTTTTTTTTCTTGTTAATTTTTTTTTATTGAGCACTGATAATATGCTAGGCAGGCATATCAGATGAAGATTATTCTTTTAAGCAATTTCTGTGTAGGAGGGGTGCCTGGGTGGCACAGTTGGTTAAGCATCCAGCTCTTGGCTTCGGCTCAGGTCGTGATCTCAGGGTTGTGAGATGGAGTCCCGCATTGGGCTCCACACTCAGCACAGAGTCTGCTAGAGATTCTCCTCCCTCTGCCCCTCCTGCTCATGCTCGCTCGCTCTCTCTAAAATAAATAAATCTTTACAAAAAATTTCTGTGTAGGAAAATATATTTCAGGTTGATACCTGATGGATGATCTCATTTCATCTTCACATCCTCATAAGGTAGGTATTCTCATTTTCTAAGTGAGAAACTGAGGCTCAAAGAGGTTAAGAAATTACCCAAGGGCACCAGCTGGTTGCGTGGAGCCAGGAGCTTCATGAAACCTCCTGTCCCAGCCAGCTCAGCCCCCCTGGTCACTTCCCCTGTGTCCAGTGACCCTTTTCCTAGAGAGAATGAGAGCCCCTGCACTCCCCTCCCCAGGTGGGGACCTAGCTTTTGTCCCACTGCTCCAACCATCCATACAGGCCTCGGTAAGTTGGCATCTGACCTCCCAGGAGGAGGGGGCCCTAGAGTGGAGGTCAAGTGCCCGGTCGCATGAGCAACTTGGGTGTGGCCTCCCCAAGGCCCCTGAGCTGGGCTGGCAGTGTTACTCCCTGGCTTAGATGCTGGGCCACTCTCATGACTTAGGAAGAGGGGATGGGAGGGCAGCAAGGCTGGCGCCCAGGAGGGGAGAACCTAAGTTGGGTCCCAGCTGGGCCAGGCTGGGCTGGGTTCCTCTGGCTGGCTGGTGCTGAGGAGCAGTCCCAAATAGCCTGGCCCCCCACTGCAGCTTGGAGCCCCATCTCCTCTCCAGCTCCCCAAACCTCCCCCAAGCCCCTGTGCCTCTCTCTTTCAAGTGAAGTTCTGAGACAGAAGCTTTCTAAGATCTTGTATGTGCCAAAATGTCTTGATTTTGCCCTTTATTTAAATGATGGTTTGGCAATGTATAGAATTCTAGGTTCAGAATTATTTGCCCTCAGCACTCTGAAGATTCTATTCCATTGTCTTTTTTGGCATATGTTGTTGCTGATGAGATGCTTACTGTCAATTCAATTATTGGACCTTTGTAGATAAGCTATCTTTTTCTCTCTGGTGGCTTTTAGAATTTCCTTTTTATTCTTGATATTCTACGCTTTGGCTAAAAGGTGTCTAGATATAATTTTGTTTTGTTTTTAAAGATATCTTACTCGGCAGTCTGGGCCTTTTCAATCTAGAAATTCACGTCCTATTTCTGGAAAGATCTTAGTCACTCTTTCCAGTAACTTTTTCTGGAACTAATATATGCTGGGGTTTCTCATTCAATCTTCGATGTCTCTTTTCTTTCATATGTTTAATCTCTTTATTGTTCTGTGCTTTGTTCTGGAGGATTTCCTTAGTTCTAGTTTCTAATTCACTAATTCTCTCTTCAGCTGCATTTATTCTACTAACCCATCTATTGATTTCTCTTTTTTTTAAAAGATTTTATTTATTTATTTGACAGAGAGATAGAGCCAGAGAGCACAAGCGGGGGGAACGGCAGAAGAAGAAGGAGAAGCAGGTTCCCCGCTGAGCAGGGGAGCCTTATGAGGGGCTTGATCCCAGGACCTTGGGATCATGACCTGAGCCAAAGGCAGACACTTAACTGACTGAGCCACACAGGCACCCCTATTGATTTCTTCTTTAATGTCAGTGACTTTAGTTTTAATTTCTAGAATTTCTAGATAGTTCTGTTCATATCTGCTATGTGGTTTGATATCTTCCTGTTCTTGTTTTATAGATGCTATTCTTTCCTTTATCTTTTTAAAGATTTTAACCATATTAAACTTCCTTTCAGATTGCTCCATTATCTCTAGGTCTTTAAGTATGAATTCTCCCATGAGAGAGGTGCCTTTCAATATATTGTACTTACTTTTTCTTATATGTTGTGAAGTTTATCCCTGAGATAGTTAGTTTCAGCACATTTTCCTGACTACCTTGAGTGTAGAGGCCACCCTAAGGGATGATTTCTCAGTTGAATCTGCCCAAGCCATGTGGATGTGCACCAGCCCCAAACTAGTTCTTCTTTGGGATTTTTCTACCCAAAGCCAAGACCAGGAGGCTAGCAGGCAGAGATATTTTAGTCCTGCTTATGGCAGGCAGCACTTCCCAGACCCAGCATTAGCCAGGGAGCCTGCTGTAGCCCCTCCCACTGGTGGGGTTTGCAACTATACCTTCCATCCTGCTGAATGCCTCCTCAAAGGTACAGCTTCCACTCCTACTCACCACCAGAATTCCCTCTCATTTCTGGCCCTTAGAGATTTCTCATTCTCACTTTTGAGTTTGGATATGTATTTTTAAAAGTTATCCAATCTTTCAGTGAAGTTGTCTAATTCAAAGTTATCTAATATTTCAGGGAAGAGGGACTTTAGTATGTGTTCAATCAAGTTCGACCTGGAAGTTCCACTCTCTGGGCCTCCCACCCCGGTCATTGAGCCCCCAGTCTCCCTGCTGAGCCCCCATTCTCCTCCCTGGGCCCCTAGCTCCCTTACTAGGTCTTATCCCTTTTCTGACCCCCCTTCTCTGCCCCTCGATCTGCAGTCCCTCCCACTAACATCATCATCTCCTCTGAGCCCTCATCCAAGCTTCCCCCACCAGTGGAGCAGGGATCAGGGAGGCTTTCTTCCACTGCACTCTCAGCAACTCGGAAATGTCCTTCCTCCTCATTTTCCAACCAAGTCTGCTGTCCCAGCTGCTCTCACTGAGAACATGGAGCCGACCAGCACACCTGCAATAGTAGGGGCGCCTTCTGCATGGTCTTCCAGGGGTTGGGGGTCAAGGAGGAAGAATCCTGAAGGCAGAGGAGTAGCTGCAAGAGAAGGGTTGGTTTTGACTTTCAATTCCACACCCCCTTCTCCCTTAGTGTCTCCTCTTTGTGGGCCCCCCTCCAGCCCTGAGGATCAATGGGGGTTCACTTTCGCTGAGCTCAGCGACACCGCTCCCTCCCCACTTCCTGTGGCTCTGAGCTCCCTGGCCCAGAAGACCTGCTTGTCTGGGCTGGGGACAGCTCAGTGGCACCCAGAGATCTTGGGGGAGAGAAACTCCTCTGGCCCCTCCAGGACCTCCCACCTGCCAGGTTGGCCTGCTGGCCTCACTGGGGAACGGAAGCAGGCCTGATCCTTCTCTTATACTTCTTCCTCCTGCTCAGAGTGGAGTGGAGCCCCAGAGGTAAATAATGCATGTGATGCCACCACCCCAGGAGCACCGTGTACTCCAAACCCCTCCTCCTAGGAAGCCCTTCCAGATTGAGAAGAGCTGCTAGGACTAGGGACTTCCCACAGCATCTCCCCTGTTCCCCTGCACCGCCCACATACCTGAAGAGCAGTAAGATGAATGGTTCACATGTGTACAGCTCCCTGCACGATCATGACTTTTTCATGCATTCGGTGTTCCCGATAGCTGGAGAAGGTGGGGCAGAGGTGGAGTGACTTGCCCAAGGTCGCCAGCTAGTCCAGAGGAAGAGCCAGGAAGCCCATCCATGACTCATGTTTCAGTGTTCTTTCTGCCCCTGGCACTGCCACCTTCCCTGGGTGTTGATACCTCTAACTCCACCCCTCCTGACCCCTCTCTTGCACAGCCCCAGCCTCTGCAGCATGTCCAGGCTAAGGCCTTGGCCAGACTGTTTCCTATCAGGCCAAATTGGACCCTCTGGCTTAGCATTCAAGGCCCCAGGTGTCCCCCTAGCCAAGCTTACCCTTCCTTCCCCTTGCTCTATAACTTCCTCCCCACCCCCACACCCCACCTACACACACACACACACACACACACACACACACACACTACAGCACAGGGGTAGAGAGCTAGATTAGGCGAGTCTCTTCACTGAGCCTCAGTCTTCTTGTCTGTGAAATGGGGGTGTAAATAGCAGTACATCACAAGGTGGTTGGGGTGCTGAAATAAGACAATGCAGGTGAAGCACCCTGCCCAAGCCTTAGCATTTAGCCCGAACCTCAGCCCAGGGGCTGCAGGCATTACTGACTGCACTTCTCTGCACCTCCCCGAGTCCTCCATACCCCCGTCCCCTTCTTGGGGGGGTTGCCAGTGGACTTTTCCCTCATCTGACCTCTACCAGCCCTGGGAGCTGTAAGAAAACCCAGGGGGTTTCTGGGATGTAGAGAGGGAAGAGTAGGAGGTCTGGTGGGTGGAAACTTGACTCCCCTCCTCAACCCCAATTCAAGCAGAGCACCTCTGTTTTAATGCTTTTTACATGTTGGAGCGCTACTTCATGATTCCATTGCTAATAAAGTCTGAAAACCACTGACTTAAAACCCCCTTCCCACTCCAAGAAAGGAATCTGCACCTTTGGTTGACTTGAGGTCACACTGGTGGCTGTTACAATCAATGACAGGCTTGAGCCTGGCCCTGGGACCCAGGTCCCAGCCACTTCTAGACCTGAACCCTTACGGACCTGGGAGTCTCCACCCTTGGCAGGAGAGAGTCCTAGAGAACGGGACTGGGCCATCTACAGTTCCCCTCAGCCCCCGGCCCTGATCCCAGGATCCCAGTGCACAGTAGGTAGGTGCCAGCCAAGAGGGAGGACAGGTCACAGACAGTTCTGGGGTTACCCACAGGCTGTGTATCCTTCAGTGATTCCCTGTACCTCTCTGAGCCTCAGCTTCCACACATGCGAATGGCTGCTCTCTGTCCCAGACGGGGCAGGGCCTGGCACCCAGTTGGTGCCCCACAAATGGGAGCTCTCCCTCCCCACCCTTCCTCTCAATCAATACTTGTTCCATTGACGGATGATGGTGACAGTGATGAACTACAGGAGATCCTGGAGCCCTGCCCCCTTCTTCTTGTACAGATGGAAACTGAAGCCCAGAGTGGGGAAGGGGCCTGCCCGGGTGGCACAGTGAGTCTCGGCAGAGTGGAGCCATTCTGGCAATGTCACCAGGGAGAGAGTCAGGTGCTGGCGGTGGGGATGGGAAAGAAGCTGCTGAGGGTGGGGTACAGGGAACAGGTGGGAGAGAGGGAGCAAGGGAGGGGAAACCACAGCCACCACCCCCCCCCCACCCCCGCAGCAAGGAGGCAGACTGAGAGAGCCTGAGACAGCTGTTTGCTCAGAAAAGTGTCTTAGTCACTAAAGGCTGCAGTGGGGAAAGTCCATCCTCGCAGTCATGTCCTGGGAATCCGGATGAGGGCGGGAAGGCTGCCGGGTGACCCTCAGAGGGGCCACCTGTCCTCTTTGAACCAGACTTTCTCCTCTGCTTCTTCCAGTCCCCATGTGTGTGTGTGCATGTACACCCCCCCCCAAATAAACTGCTTATGGCCTCCGAGGACCGTCTTCTCCTTTCCCCTCACCCCTTAAGAAGAGTTCCATGTCTTTCCACTTTAAAAAGGAGTGGGGCTGTCCCTCCACTCATTACACACGCACCTGCAGAAGAAACAGGCCTCTGTGTCCTATGAAAGTCCTTCCTGAGATCTAACTTCCATCCCTCTAGCTGCAACCATGGTCTCCTTCCTTTTCCTGCTACCTGTGAGGGGGGTAATCTGGAGCTGGAGTTGGGAAAGATGATGTGGGGCCCTCTCCTGGCAGTGAGGGCTCCTCACAAAGAAAGGAAGAGACCTTTTCAGTCCCCCAAATGGGAAGAGAACTGTGGGGTCCAGAGGTGATGCTAAGCGTAAGGATCAGATTTCCAAGAACAGACCCAATTTCAGATATTCTGGGTATTGGTAAGGGCAGTCTGCGCTCAAGTGGAGTTTCTGCCACAGAAGAGCCTCAAAAAGACCCCAAGGAAGACTCCCAAATCCCTTACAACTGCTTTTCTTTCCACCTACCGTTCAAGTTCCCAGACCTTAGTCCCACCCTCTGGGACCCCTGATTGATGAAGCCTAGACAGACAGTCCCATAGAGTCCGTAAGGGCAATGCCACGGCTAGGGGCTGTTGGTTTTAGCCCACAGGGAGAGGATGGGTTAACCCAGCCCAGGCATTGCATCTGTAGCTGGGCCCTGGGGTCTAGAAACCTTCCCCAGCTACCAGTGAGGTCTGGGCATAACCTGCCCAGAGGCATCAGGCTCTGGCCCTGGGCACACGTGGAGCCTAGAACTGCAGGAAAGATTCAGGTCAGACCCCAGAAGGCACCCCTTGTTATGCAGAGGGAAAGGGGTCACTGTCCGGGTCGGGGTGTGCGCCGGCTGCCAAGCTCAGCTTGGGGACCCCCCAGGTCCCTGCAAGCCCCTCCCCGCCGCCTGCAGATCTGCCTCCCTCCCTCCCCCACAGGGCGCTCAGCAGATCAATGCTGCCTTTGCTGACAGCTGAGAATCGAGCTCGCCTTCCCGCCCCCTGCCCCGCCCCTCCCGCTCGGCTCCGGCCCCCGAGAGACTCCCGGAGGAACGAGAAGAGTTTGCTGCGGAAGCCTTCACCCTGGGGCAGGGCCTGCGGGGGGAGCGGCTGGTGTGGCCGAAGCTTCTGTCAGGGGAAGAGGGAAGGAGGATCGGGAAACCCAAATGACCGCTCTGTGCAGAGCCGAGAGGGCTAAGGGGAACGAAAGGGCTGCCCCCTACTGCTAGGGAGAGGAGGTCAGGCACCCAGAACTTTCCAGCTGGAGAGGCAGTGCGTGGGAAAGAGTCTCCCGTTTTAGGGTGGGATTCTGCGGGCCTCTGGGGAGAAGTCGTCCAGCCCGCCACGCGGGTTCAGAGCTCACCTCCCAACACGCACGTGCCCTGACCCTGACCCTGGAGGCAAGGGAGAGGTTCAGACTGGGTTGGCGGGGCGCAGGCCCCTCATTCGGAGAAGACTCTTCTTTGGGGCGGCGTGGTCAGCCTGGGGGGCTTGTCCCCCAACCCGAAGAAGGCAAGCTCCGACGTGGGGGTGGGTGGGGAGGAAGAGCGGACACACCCGGGGCCCACTGTGCAACACACTGTGACACAGCTCGGCAGCGCTTGGACAGCAGGCCTTTCAGGTAGGAGCTGCTCACCGAGCCACACGCGGCACCCGCACACTTTTACACACGCCGCCCGGCGCACTAAGGGCACGACCCGACGACGGGGCACGCCTCCTCGCTTCCACCGCCACCACCCAGCGGGGCCTGGACCGTGCACACTCATCTTCACACCTATCCACACAGTGCCCACGCCACGCACCTGAACGGACCCTATCCCGTCCCCGCGCGCACCCACAGCCACCCGCGCTGCACGCACGGGGCACGCACTTCTGCAGCCACTCACACCTCAACTCCACGGGACGCCGAGTCCCGTCCACGGCCGCGGCCACCACTCCCCACCCCACGCCCCACTTTCCGCAACCCCACGCGAGGCGTCCCACCCCAGCCCGGCCTTCGGGTCCCGGCTGCCCCTCGCAGCAGTGCACGCCACTTGCACGCGGCCAGCCCCCGGGGGCCGCCGCCACGCGGTCGGGTCCCGGCACCGACTCGGCGGCCCGCGCGGCGGGTGCGCCCAGCCCCGCCGCCGGCTCCGCGCGCCCCCCTCCGCCTCGCCGCGCCCGCCCGCTCGCTCCCTCCCGATTTGGGAAGGCGGCCGCGGGGCGGGCGGGGGCGGCGGGGGAGGGGCGGGGCGGGGGAGGATGACATGTGAGCGGCGCGCCTGAGGCAGGTGGAAAGGCGAGCGGCATGGAGCGCGTAATAAGAGAGTTGGAGTCGGAAAGAGCCGCCCCAGTCGCCGGGGAAGCGGGCGGTCAGTGCGGGCTCCGGCGGCCCCCAGGCTCCGCGCGCCCGCCCCCGGCCCCCGCGCCGCCCCGGCCCGGCCCCTAGCCCCCC